>NW_027325355.1:2772728-3017473 GCF_036924035.1 Leuresthes tenuis | reverse complement strand
GGGACCACCTACGTGGCCCCATCCACTACACCCCACAGAACACACACGCCCCCCAAAACCCTTCATGTGTGAGTGTGTGCTGTGTACAGGAGCCAAAAGGGAGAGGGTATGAAGGCAGCCAGGGACTGGCTGCAATAGGCACCCCCGCTACCTGGGACCCAGCACAGGGCAGGAGGGCCTGATGTCCACCAGGCTCGGGGCTTGCAGCGACCATATTCCGGGAGCTACTGTACCCCCAGAAGGTACCCACCCCGCCCAACCCCATCCCACCCCGGAGGACCTCTACAAAAAAACAAACAAACCACCCGGTCACACCAGACGCAGCAGCCCGGGCCTGAGACCCACCATCACCCAGGCACCCCCCTCAACAGGGGAAAAGCACCCCCCCCACCGCACGCCCCAACACCCTAAAGAAAACAACCACCTGCGGACACCCTGGAGGTCCCAGAGCAACAAGCCTGGCACCAGGACCTGCACCAACCCACCCATACTGTGGCATGTCCAGGGCAACCCAGCCCCCCCGGGCGCAAGGCAGCGCCCAGCCACCAGGGCCCAGGCCCAGCACCACCACCCACGCCAGAGCGGCCCAGCCACCCGGTACAGAGCCAGCAGCCACCACCCCAAGGCCCCTAAGGGACCCCGCCCCACACAGCAAGACATCCCCACCCGCAAGCCCCCAAAACTGCCCTCCAAGCCCGACACACAGTCCCCCCCAGCAATGACCAACCCGGTCCCCACGACCCGAGAGACCACCAGACGCCCAAAGCCACACAGCCCCCCCCAGCACACACCCAACCGCCCAGAGCGACGGGACAGCAACCCACCACCACCACTATGTGATAAAGCTAATCAGCGGGGACCAGAGAGAATGAAATTCAGCCAATTGATGTTTTGAGGAGGCAGACATTGTTTCCATGCTAATATAATCTAAAATAACATTTCTAAACTGCTTAATACACAGACTGTTTTTCGCTTTCCAGGTCATGAGAATAGTTTTCTTTGCGATACATAACACTGCGAGGACCATGCAAACAAGCAGAGAAAAAACAAACACACAAACAAACAAAAACAAGCACAAGTAGTGGCAATCGCATACAACACAACTGTGCATATAGATGACCTGAGGCGACATGGTAATACATCAACTGCTACTGGACTAATGAATGTGTATTGTGTGTGTGAGAACATGCAACACCCATGGCACAGGACCTACATGATAACCGTGCTTAGTTATGAGTGTATAAGTGTACACGGCCACAATCCACAGCCCCCCCAAGCAATCAGAAACAGGCAGAGAGGCCCATAAGACCCAGGCCACCAGCAGCCCCCACGGAGCACAGAACCCAGGATGCCCACCGCAGGGACAACCACGCATCCACCCAGAAGACAGCAGTGGAAGCCCCCGGACTGAGCCCCCATAAGCATAGGGCAGAGGCGCCCGGGAGCCAAGGGCAACAGCCCACCGACCGCACCAGGCCCCAGCCGCCCAGACATGGGCCGTGCACCGGACCCGGCCCCAGGAGCCCGAGCGCCCCAAAACCCCCCGGCAGAGGCCCCACCCAATACCCGGGAGGGCCAAGCGCCCCAGACAGCCACGCAGTGGGTCAGCGCCTGCCCCAGTGCCCCTGGCCAAGAGCCCTGGCAGTCAAGACGTGCCCACAGGTGGGTGAAGTCGCGAGGAGTGGGGCGAGGCAACGCCGCCCCCCCATTGGGAGAAGCACAGGCAGGCCAGGCGACAGCAAGTCCCAGACCCAGGCCCAATCATCACCACACACACTTTCACGTCCCATACATCCACACGTCATCCCTCCCTTGACTCCGCTGGGGTCTAGCACAGTGGGCACACCATGGGGCCAGCAGCCCCCCAGCCACCACAGACCCTGAACCAGCAGAATAATTAATTCCTCCTGGCCACTCCTTCCCGAGCAGCAACCAGGAAGCAGGGGTGTGAGAAGACCCCTCCCCTCACCCTTCTGGCTCTTCAATATTTTCTAATAGTGAGCGATTAAAATTGAGGGGCAGCCAACCTTGTAGAACTGGGAGCGCAGCCCTCTGGGCAGCCTACATACCCAAAGAGCCCCGTCCACCAGATGCCACTCAGTGCAACCACCCCCCAAGACCTAATGTGTGTGTGTGTGTGTGTTTGATAAGTAGTGATGTCTAAGGTGTAATTAAAACAGGGGCGGGGAACTGCAGAGTGCAGCCAAGGGGACCACCTACGTGGCCCCATCCACTACACCCCACAGAACACACACGCCCCCCAAAACCCTTCATGTGTGAGTGTGTGCTGTGTACAGGAGCCAAAAGGGAGAGGGGTATGGGGATATACACCGGGAGAGCTAGTCTCCCCCAGAGAGGGCAGCCAGGGACTGGCTGCAATAGGCACCCCCGCTACCTGGGACCCAGCACAGGGCAGGAGGGCCTGATGTCCACCAGGCTCGGGGCTTGCAGCGACCATATTCCGGGAGCTACTGTACCCCCAGAAGGTACCCACCCCGCCCAACCCCATCCCACCCCGGAGGACCTCTACAAAAAAACAAACAAACCACCCGGTCACACCAGACGCAGCAGCCCGGGCCTGAGACCCACCATCACCCAGGCACCCCCCTCAACAGGGGAAAAGCACCCCCCCCACCGCACGCCCCAACACCCTAAAGAAAACAACCACCTGCGGACACCCTGGAGGTCCCAGAGCAACAAGCCTGGCACCAGGACCTGCACCAACCCACCCATACTGTGGCATGTCCAGGGCAACCCAGCCCCCCCGGGCGCAAGGCAGCGCCCAGCCACCAGGGCCCAGGCCCAGCACCACCACCCACGCCAGAGCGGCCCAGCCACCCGGTACAGAGCCAGCAGCCACCACCCCAAGGCCCCTAAGGGACCCCGCCCCACACAGCAAGACATCCCCACCCGCAAGCCCCCAAAACTGCCCTCCAAGCCCGACACACAGTCCCCCCCAGCAATGACCAACCCGGTCCCCACGACCCGAGAGACCACCAGACGCCCAAAGCCACACAGCCCCCCCCAGCACACACCCAACCGCCCAGAGCGACGGGACAGCAACCCACCACCACCACTATGTGATAAAGCTAATCAGCGGGGACCAGAGAGAATGAAATTCAGCCAATTGATGTTTTGAGGAGGCAGACATTGTTTCCATGCTAATATAATCTAAAATAACATTTCTAAACTGCTTAATACACAGACTGTTTTTCGCTTTCCAGGTCATGAGAATAGTTTTCTTTGCGATACATAACACTGCGAGGACCATGCAAACAAGCAGAGAAAAAACAAACACACAAACAAACAAAAACAAGCACAAGTAGTGGCAATCGCATACAACACAACTGTGCATATAGATGACCTGAGGCGACATGGTAATACATCAACTGCTACTGGACTAATGAATGTGTATTGTGTGTGTGTGTGTGTGTGTGAGAACATGCAACACCCATGGCACAGGACCTACATGATAACCGTTCTTACTTATGAGTGTATAAGTGTACACGGCCACAATCCACAGCCCCCCCAAGCAAGCAGAAACAGGCAGAGAGGCCCACAAGACCCAGGCCACCAGCAGCCCCCACGGAGCACAGAACCCAGGATACCCACCGCAGGGACAACCACGCATCCACCCAGAAGACAGCAGTGGAAGCCCCCGGACAGAGCCCCCATAAGCATAGGGCAGAGGCGCCCGGGAGCCAGGGGCAACAGCCCACCGACCCCACCAGGCCCCAGCCGCCCAGACATGGGCCGTGCACCGGACCCGGCCCCAGGAGCCCGAGCGCCCCAAAACCCCCCGGCAGAGGCCCCACCCAATACCCGGGAGGGCCAAGCGCCCCAGACAGCCATGCAGTGGGTCAGCGCCTGCCTCAGTGCCCCTGGCCAAGAGCCCTGGCAGTCAAGACGTGCCCACAGGTGGGTGAAGTCGCGAGGAGTGGGGAGAGGCAACGCCGCCCCCCCATTGGGAGAAGCACAGGCAGGCCAGGCGACAGCAAGTCCCAGACCCAGGCCCAATCATCACCACACACACTTTCACGTCCCATACATCCACACGTCATCCCTCCCTTGACTCCGCTGGGGTCTAGCACAGTGGGCACACCATGGGGCCAGCAGCCCCCCAGCCACCACAGACCCTGAACCAGCAGAATAATTAATTCCTCCTGGCCACTCCTTCCCGAGCAGCAACCAGGAAGCAGGGGTGTGAGAAGACCCCTCCCCTCACCCTTCTGGCTCTTCAATATTTTCTAATAGTGAGCGATTAAAATTGAGGGGCAGCCAACCTTGTAGAACTGGGAGCGCGGCCCTCTGGGCAGCCTACATACCCAAAGAGCCCCGTCCACCAGATGCCACTCAGTGCAACCACCCCCCAAGACCTAATGTGTGTGTGTGTGTTTGATAAGTAGTGATGTCTAAGGTGTAATTAAAACAGGGGCGGGGAACTGCAGAGTGCAGCCAAGGGGACCACCTACGTGGCCCCATCCACTACACCCCACAGAACACACACGCCCCCCAAAACCCTTCATGTGTGAGTGTGTGCTGTGTACAGGAGCCAAAAGGGAGAGGGTATGAAGGCAGCCAGGGACTGGCTGCAATAGGCACCCCCGCTACCTGGGACCCAGCACAGGGCAGGAGGGCCTGATGTCCACCAGGCTCGGGGCTTGCAGCGACTATATTCCGGGAGCTACTGTACCCCCAGAAGGTACCCACCCCGCCCAACCCCATCCCACCCCGGAGGACCTCTACAAAAAAACAAACAAACCACCCGGTCACACCAGACGCAGCAGCCCGGGCCTGAGACCCACCATCACCCAGGCACCCCCCTCAACAGGGGAAAAGCACCCCCCCCACCGCACGCCCCAACACCCTAAAGAAAACAACCACCTGCGGACACCCTGGAGGTCCCAGAGCAACAAGCCTGGCACCAGGACCTGCACCAACCCACCCATACTGTGGCATGTCCAGGGCAACCCAGCCCCCCCGGGCGCAAGGCAGCGCCCAGCCACCAGGGCCCAGGCCCAGCACCACCACCCACGCCAGAGCGGCCCAGCCACCCGGTACAGAGCCAGCAGCCACCACCCCAAGGCCCCTAAGGGACCCCGCCCCACACAGCAAGACAGCCCCACCCGCAAGCCCCCAAAACTGCCCTCCAAGCCCGACACACAGTCCCCCCCAGCAATGACCAACCCGGTCCCCACGACCCGAGAGACCACCAGACGCCCAAAGCCACACAGCCCCCCCCCAGCACACACCCAACCGCCCAGAGCGACGGGACAGCAACCCACCACCACCACTATGTGATAAAGCTAATCAGCGGGGACCAGAGAGAATGAAATTCAGCCAATTGATGTTTTGAGGAGGCAGACATTGTTTCCATGCTAATATAATCTAAAATAACATTTCTAAACTGCTTAATACACAGACTGTTTTTCGCTTTCCAGTTCATGAGAATAGTTTTCTTTGCGATACATAACACTGCGAGGACCATGCAAACAAGCAGAGAAAAAACAAACACACAAACAAACAAAAACAAGCACAAGTAGTGGCAATCGCATACAACACAACTGTGCATATAGATGACCTGAGGCGACATGGTAATACATCAACTGCTACTGGACTAATGAATGTGTATTGTGTGTGTGTGTGTGTGTGTGAGAACATGCAACACCCATGGCACAGGACCTACATGATAACCGTTCTTACTTATGAGTGTATAAGTGTACACGGCCACAATCCACAGCCCCCCCAAGCAATCAGAAACAGGCAGAGAGGCCCACAAGACCCAGGCCACCAGCAGCCCCCACGGAGCACAGAACCCAGGATACCCACCGCAGGGACAACCACGCATCCACCCAGAAGACAGCAGTGGAAGCCCCCGGACAGAGCCCCCATAAGCATAGGGCAGAGGCGCCCGGGAGCCAGGGGCAACAGCCCACCGACCCCACCAGGCCCCAGCCGCCCAGACATGGGCCGTGCACCGGACCCGGCCCCAGGAGCCCGAGCGCCCCAAAACCCCCCGGCAGAGGCCCCACCCAATACCCGGGAGGGCCAAGCGCCCCAGACAGCCATGCAGTGGGTCAGCGCCTGCCTCAGTGCCCCTGGCCAAGAGCCCTGGCAGTCAAGACGTGCCCACAGGTGGGTGAAGTCGCGAGGAGTGGGGAGAGGCAACGCCGGCCCCCCATTGGGAGAAGCACAGGCAGGCCAGGCGACAGCAAGTCCCAGACCCAGGCCCAATCATCACCACACACACTTTCACGTCCCATACATCCACACGTCATCCCTCCCTTGACTCCGCTGGGGTCTAGCACAGTGGGCACACCATGGGGCCAGCAGCCCCCCAGCCACCACAGACCCTGAACCAGCAGAATAATTAATTCCTCCTGGCCACTCCTTCCCGAGCAGCAACCAGGAAGCAGGGGTGTGAGAAGACCCCTCCCCTCACCCTTCTGGCTCTTCAATATTTTCTAATAGTGAGCGATTAAAATTGAGGGGCAGCCAACCTTGTAGAACTGGGAGCGCGGCCCTCTGGGCAGCCTACATACCCAAAGAGCCCCGTCCACCAGATGCCACTCAGTGCAACCACCCCCCAAGACCTAATGTGTGTGTGTGTGTTTGATAAGTAGTGATGTCTAAGGTGTAATTAAAACAGGGGCGGGGAACTGCAGAGTGCAGCCAAGGGGACCACCTACGTGGCCCCATCCACTACACCCCACAGAACACACACGCCCCCCAAAACCCTTCATGTGTGAGTGTGTGCTGTGTACAGGAGCCAAAAGGGAGAGGGTATGAAGGCAGCCAGGGACTGGCTGCAATAGGCACCCCCGCTACCTGGGACCCAGCACAGGGCAGGAGGGCCTGATGTCCACCAGGCTCGGGGCTTGCAGCGACCATATTCCGGGAGCTACTGTACCCCCAGAAGGTACCCACCCCGCCCAACCCCATCCCACCCCGGAGGACCTCTACAAAAAAACAAACAAACCACCCGGTCACACCAGACGCAGCAGCCCGGGCCTGAGACCCACCATCACCCAGGCACCCCCCTCAACAGGGGAAAAGCACCCCCCCCACCGCACGCCCCAACACCCTAAAGAAAACAACCACCTGCGGACACCCTGGAGGTCCCAGAGCAACAAGCCTGGCACCAGGACCTGCACCAACCCACCCATACTGTGGCATGTCCAGGGCAACCCAGCCCCCCCGGGCGCAAGGCAGCGCCCAGCCACCAGGGCCCAGGCCCAGCACCACCACCCACGCCAGAGCGGCCCAGCCACCCGGTACAGAGCCAGCAGCCACCACCCCAAGGCCCCTAAGGGACCCCGCCCCACACAGCAAGACATCCCCACCCGCAAGCCCCCAAAACTGCCCTCCAAGCCCGACACACAGTCCCCCCCAGCAATGACCAACCCGGTCCCCACGACCCGAGAGACCACCAGACGCCCAAAGCCACACAGCCCCCCCCAGCACACACCCAACCGCCCAGAGCGACGGGACAGCAACCCACCACCACCACTATGTGATAAAGCTAATCAGCGGGGACCAGAGAGAATGAAATTCAGCCAATTGATGTTTTGAGGAGGCAGACATTGTTTCCATGCTAATATAATCTAAAATAACATTTCTAAACTGCTTAATACACAGACTGTTTTTCGCTTTCCAGGTCATGAGAATAGTTTTCTTTGCGATACATAACACTGCGAGGACCATGCAAACAAGCAGAGAAAAAACAAACACACAAACAAACAAAAACAAGCACAAGTAGTGGCAATCGCATACAACACAACTGTGCATATAGATGACCTGAGGCGACATGGTAATACATCAACTGCTACTGGACTAATGAATGTGTATTGTGTGTGTGAGAACATGCAACACCCATGGCACAGGACCTACATGATAACCGTGCTTAGTTATGAGTGTATAAGTGTACACGGCCACAATCCACAGCCCCCCCAAGCAATCAGAAACAGGCAGAGAGGCCCATAAGACCCAGGCCACCAGCAGCCCCCACGGAGCACAGAACCCAGGATGCCCACCGCAGGGACAACCACGCATCCACCCAGAAGACAGCAGTGGAAGCCCCCGGACTGAGCCCCCATAAGCATAGGGCAGAGGCGCCCGGGAGCCAAGGGCAACAGCCCACCGACCGCACCAGGCCCCAGCCGCCCAGACATGGGCCGTGCACCGGACCCGGCCCCAGGAGCCCGAGCGCCCCAAAACCCCCCGGCAGAGGCCCCACCCAATACCCGGGAGGGCCAAGCGCCCCAGACAGCCACGCAGTGGGTCAGCGCCTGCCCCAGTGCCCCTGGCCAAGAGCCCTGGCAGTCAAGACGTGCCCACAGGTGGGTGAAGTCGCGAGGAGTGGGGCGAGGCAACGCCGCCCCCCCATTGGGAGAAGCACAGGCAGGCCAGGCGACAGCAAGTCCCAGACCCAGGCCCAATCATCACCACACACACTTTCACGTCCCATACATCCACACGTCATCCCTCCCTTGACTCCGCTGGGGTCTAGCACAGTGGGCACACCATGGGGCCAGCAGCCCCCCAGCCACCACAGACCCTGAACCAGCAGAATAATTAATTCCTCCTGGCCACTCCTTCCCGAGCAGCAACCAGGAAGCAGGGGTGTGAGAAGACCCCTCCCCTCACCCTTCTGGCTCTTCAATATTTTCTAATAGTGAGCGATTAAAATTGAGGGGCAGCCAACCTTGTAGAACTGGGAGCGCAGCCCTCTGGGCAGCCTACATACCCAAAGAGCCCCGTCCACCAGATGCCACTCAGTGCAACCACCCCCCAAGACCTAATGTGTGTGTGTGTGTGTGTTTGATAAGTAGTGATGTCTAAGGTGTAATTAAAACAGGGGCGGGGAACTGCAGAGTGCAGCCAAGGGGACCACCTACGTGGCCCCATCCACTACACCCCACAGAACACACACGCCCCCCAAAACCCTTCATGTGTGAGTGTGTGCTGTGTACAGGAGCCAAAAGGGAGAGGGGTATGGGGATATACACCGGGAGAGCTAGTCTCCCCCAGAGAGGGCAGCCAGGGACTGGCTGCAATAGGCACCCCCGCTACCTGGGACCCAGCACAGGGCAGGAGGGCCTGATGTCCACCAGGCTCGGGGCTTGCAGCGACCATATTCCGGGAGCTACTGTACCCCCAGAAGGTACCCACCCCGCCCAACCCCACTCAACCCAACCCCATCCCACCCCGGAGGACCTCTACAAAAAAACAAACAAACCACCCGGTCACACCAGACGCAGCAGCCCGGGCCTGAGACCCACCATCACCCAGGCCCCCCCTTCAACAGGGGAAAAGCACCCCCCCCACCGCACGCCCCAACACCCTAAAGAAAACAACCACCTGCGGACACCCTGGAGGTCCCAGAGCAACAAGCCTGGCACCAGGACCTGCACCAACCCAGCCATACTGTGGCATGTCCAGGGCAACCCAGCCCCCCCGGGCGCAAGGCAGCGCCCAGCCACCAGGGCCCAGGCCCAGCACCACCACCCACGCCAGAGCGGCCCAGCCACCCGGTACAGAGCCAGCAGCCACCACCCCAAGGCCCCTAAGGGACCCCGCCCCACACAGCAAGACAGCCCCACCCGCAAGCCCCCAAAACTGCCCTCCAAGCCCGACACACAGTCCCCCCCAGCAATGACCAACCCGGTCCCCACGACCCGAGAGACCACCAGACGCCCAAAGCCACACAGCCCCCCCCCCAGCACACACCCAACCGCCCAGAGCGATGGGACAGCAACCCACCACCACCACTATGTGATAAAGCTAATCAGCGGGGACCAGAGAGAATGAAATTCAGCCAATTGATGTTTTGAGGAGGCAGACATTGTTTCCATGCTAATATAACTCTCCCAGTGTATATCCCCATACCCCTCTCCCTTTTGGCTCCTGTACACAGCACGCTGTGTGCCCGCTGCGCTACACCCCAGCGGAGTCAAGGGAGGGAGGACGTGTGGATGTGTGGATGTATGGGACGTCAAAGTGTGTGTGGTGATGATTGGGCCTGGGTCTGGGACTTGCCGTCGCCTAGTCTGCCTGTGCTTCTCCCAATAGGGGGGCGGCGTTGCCTCTCCCCACTGCTCGCAACTTCACCCACCTGTGGGCACGTCGTGACTCCCAGTAACTTGGCCAGGGAAGCTGGGGCAGGCGCTTGACCCACTGCGTGGCTGTCTGTGGTGCTTGGCCCTCCCGGGTATTGGGTGGGGCCTCTGCCGGGGGGTTTTGGGGCGTTTTGGGTTCCTGGGGCCCGGGTCCGTGGCCTGGTGGGGTCGGTGGGCTGTTGTCCCTGGCTCCCGGGGGGCCTCTGCCCTATGCTTATGGGGGCTCTGTCCGGGGGCTTCCACTGCTGTCTACTGGGTGGATGCGTGGTTGTCCCTGCGGTGGGCATCCTGGGTTCTGTGCTCCGTGGGGGCTGCTGGTGGCCTGGGTCTTGTGGGCCTCTCTGCCTGCTTCTGATTGCTTGGGGGGGGCTGTGGATTGTGGCACTCATAACTAAGCACGGTTATCATGTAGGTCCTGTGCCATGGGTGTTGCATGTTCCCCCCACACACACACACACAACACACATTCATTAGTCCAGTAGCAGTTGATGTATTACCATGTCGCCTCAGGTCATCTATATCCACAGTTGTGTTGTATGCGATTGCCACTACTTGTGCTTGTTGTTGTTTGTTTGTGTGTTTGTTTGTTCTCTGCTTGTCTGCTTTCAGGTGCTCCTGGTGGCGCAAAGGCTGGATTCGCAACAGAGACCATGGATTATTGTCTGTTTTGTTTTTTTACAGGTGTAGCAGCTGGTTGTCTGGTTTTTGTTTCTTTTTTTGTTCTGTTTCCTCTTCTTTCCTTTTCCCCCGGTCCGGTTCAGTTCCATTACATGTTATATATAACAAGAAATAAATAAATGGGCATCAAGGGGAGCTTTACATTTATAAAACTTCCCTTGGCAAAGCAAATCAGTTTGGCATAAAAGGTATTCACAATTCTGCTGCCATAATGCTGAACAGAACAAGGGAAAAAAGTGAAGGAATTCATTTTACAGCTAAATCCTCATAAAGAGCGTATTGCTCAACCATAAGTGTGGTTCTTTCTCATACAAGGTTATACAAAGAAGTTTATGTTTGAAACCAGCTTAAACATGGACAAATATGAAGGACAAAGCAGTTTTAACTTGGTTTGAGTGAAGCAATTCATTTTATGGCAATATCTGAAATCTTGACTATCTCCTTAAAAGAAAGCGAATTTCGGATTCCAGAAGAACAAGTGTGGTTCTTTTTCATATAAGGTAATATAAAGAAGTTTATACTCGAAACCAGCTTAGACATGGATAAATAAGAAGGACAAAGCCGTTTTAACTTGGTTGAAGTGAAGGATTTCATTTTACAGCAAAATCCTGAAACGTGCATTACTCCTCATAAGGAGTGTATTGCTCAAACATGTGTTGTTTTTTTCTCATACAAGATTATAAAAAGAAATTTATGTTTGAAACCATCTTAGACATGGATAAATAAGAAGGACAAAGCAGTTTTAACTTGGTTGAAGTGAAGGATTTCATTTTACAGCAAAATCCTGAAACGTGCATTACTCCTCATAAGGAGTGTATTGCTCAAACATGTGTTGTTTTTTTCTCATACAAGATTATAAAAAGAAATTTATGTTTGAAACCATCTTAAACATGGATAAATATGAAGGACAAAGCAGTTTTAACTTGGTTTGAGTGAAGCAATTTATTTTATGGCAATATCTGAAATCTTGACTATCTACTTAAAAGAAAGCGAATTTCGGATTCCAGAAGAACAAGTGTGGTTCTTTCTCATATAAGGTAATATAAAGAAGTTTATACTCGAAACCAGCTTAGACATGGATAAATAAGAAGGACAAAGCAGTTTTAACTTGGTTGAAGTGAAGGATTTCATTTTACAGCAAAATCCTGAAACGTGCATTACTCCTCATAAGGAGTGTATTGCTCAAACATGTGTTTTTTTCTCATACAAGATTATAAAAAGAAATTTATGTTTGAAACCATCTTAAACATGGACAAATATGAAGGACAAAGCAGTTTTAACTTGGTTTGAGTGAAGCAATTCATTTTATGGCAATATCTGAAATCTTCACTATCTCCTTGAAAGAAAGCGAATTTCGGATTCTAGAAGAACAAGTGTGGTTCTTTCTCATATAAGGTAATATAAAGAAGTTTATACTCGAAACCAGCTTAGACATGGATAAATAAGAAGGACAAAGCAGTTTTAACTTGGTTGAAGTGAAGGATTTCATTTTACAGCAAAATCCTGAAACGTGCATTACTTCTCATAAGGAGTGTATTGCTCAAACATGTGTTTTTTTCTCATACAAGATTATAAAAAGAAATTTATGTTTGAAACCATCTTAAACATTGACAAATATGAAGGACAAAGCAGTTTTAACTTGGTTTGAGTGAAGCAATTCATTTTATGGCAATATCTGAAATCTTCACTATCTCCTTGAAAGAAAGCGAATTTCGGATTCTAGAAGAACAAGTGTGGTTCTTTCTCATATAAGGTAATATAAAGAAGTTTATACTCGAAACCAGCTTAGACATGGATAAATAAGAAGGACAAAGCAGTTTTAACTTGGTTGAAGTGAAGGATTTCATTTTACAGCAAAATCCTGAAACGTGCATTACTTCTCATAAGGAGTGTATTGCTCAAACATGTGTTTTTTTCTCATACAAGATTATAAAAAGAAATTTATGTTTGAAACCATCTTAAACATTGACAAAAATGAAGGACAAAGCAGTTTTAACTTGGTTTGAGTGAAGCAATTCATTTTATGGCAATATCTGAAATCTTCACTATCTCCTTGAAAGAAAGCGAATTTCGGATTCTAGAAGAATAAGTGTGGTTCTTTCTCATATAAGGTAATATAAAGAAGTTTATACTCGAAACCAGCTTAGACATGGATAAATAAGAAGGACAAACCAGTTTTAACTTGGTTGAAGTAAAGGATTTCATTTTACAGCAAAATCCTGAAACGTGCATTACTCCTCATAAGGAGTGTATTGCTCAAACATGTGTTTTTTTCTCATACAAGATTATAAAAAGAAATTTATGTTTGAAACCATCTTAAACATTGACAAATATGAAGGACAAAGCAGTTTTAACTTGGTTTGAGTGAAGCAATTCATTTTATGGCAATATCTGAAATCTTCACTATCTCCTTGAAAGAAAGCGAATTTCGGATTCTAGAAGAACAAGTGTGGTTCTTTCTCATATAAGGTAATATAAAGAAGTTTATACTCGAAACCAGCTTAGACATGGATAAATAAGAAGGACAAAGCAGTTTTAACTTGGTTGAAGTGAAGGATTTCATTTTACAGCAAAATCCTGAAACGTGCATTACTCCTCATAAGGAGTGTATTGCTCATACAAGAGTGTATTTTCTCATACAAGATTATAAAAAGAAATTTATGTTTGAAACCATCTTAAACATTGACAAATATGAAGGACAAAGCAGTTTTAACTTGGTTTGAGTGAAGCAATTCATTTTATGGCAATATCTGAAATCTTCACTATCTCCTTGAAAGAAAGCGAATTTCGGATTCTAGAAGAACAAGTGTGGTTCTTTCTCATATAAGGTAATATAAAGAAGTTTATCATTGAAACCAGCGTAGACGTGGATAAATATGAAGGACAAAGCAGTTTTAACTTGGTTTAAGTGAAGGAATTCATAGTTAGCAGTTCCTTGATGAGGGATATTTCAGATACCAAAATCCATTTTCTAAAGAGAAATAAAGAGAAAACAATCACTTCTGTTAAAGACTGAAAAAGAAATGTCACCCATGAAATCAACAATGCTTTTAGGGACTTCTATAAAACCTTATATTCATCACAAAATGATCCATCAGACAGTAACATAGATCAGTTTCTTAGTAATATCAACCTTCCAAAATTACAAACCGAACAGGCAATGGCTCTGGATTCACCTCTCTCAATAGGAGAACTCCATGAAGCCCTTCAACATATGCCTAGTAACAAAGCCCCGGGTGGCCACCAGATGGTTTTCCAGCAGAGTTCTACAAAGAATTGTGGACTGTTTTGGCACTGCATTTCACAAAATGGTATTACAAGTTAAGCAGAATGGCAGATTATCCCCACACATGAACTCTGCTAACATTATCCTGCTACAGAAACCAGGAAAAGACCCCATACTTCCATCCAGCTACCGCCCAATATCTCTAATAAATGCAGACCTCAAAATAATTTGTAAAGTCCTCGCCAAAAGAATAGAAAAAATAACTCCACTTATAATACATCCTGACCAGACAGGTTTCATAAAGGGTAGACGATCATCCACTAACACTCGCAGGCTAATTAATCTCATAGACTATTCTACCATCGACAACCTGGAAACCACAATAGTCTCTCTAGATGCAGAAAAAGCATTTGATCGAGTGAACTGGAAATTTTTATTCGCAGCATTAAAAAAATTCGGGTTTGGGTCACACTTCATCAACTGGATAAGGATATTATAAAGCTCCCCAAATGCAAGTGTCAGGACAAATGATCAAACTTCTCCAAGCTTCAGTCTGCAGAGAGGTACAAGACAGGGTTGCCCACTTTCTCCATCACTTTTTGCTATTTTCATCGAACCTTTTGCAGCTGCTATCAGACAAGATAGAAATATTAAAGGCATCCAACCCCAAAATATTGAGCATAAAATAAGTCTTTATGCTGATGATGTATTACTTTTCCTCCACAACTCACAGACATCTCTCACTCACACGATCACACTCATAAATAAATTCTCAGCACTTTCTGACTACTCTATCAATTGGTCTAAGACCACAGTTCTGCCCATTAACTGTAGGGTCCAGAATATACCTGCGATCACTTTACAGTCAGGAAATATTAGATATTTAGGCATAAACATTTCCTCCAGGCTCTCAGAGCTAACAAAGCTAAATTATGTGCAATTATTAAAGACAGTAGAGGACGATCTCTCTCGTTGGAAGTCCTTACCTATATCACTTATGGGGAGAGTTACAACCATTAAAATGATGATACTACCAAAAGTTAACTATTTGTTCTCAATGATCCCCATAAAACCATCTGCTATTTGGTTTAAGTCACTAGATTAATGCATCTCCAAATTTCTGTGGAAAAACAAACCACCACGTATTAGTTTAAAAACGCTACAGAAAACCAAGGAAAGTGGTTGATTAGATTTACCTCATTTTCAGCGCTATTCCTTAGCCAATAGGTTACAGTATATATCAAAATGGTTTAAACCTCCCCCCTGAGCTGTCACCTTATCGTGGTGGGGGAGTTTGCGTGCCCCAATGAGTCTGGGAGCTATGTTGCCCGGGGCTTTAAGCCCCTGGTAGGGTCACCCAAGGCAAACAGATCCTAGATGAGGGACCAGACAAAGAACAGCTCAAAAGACTCCTTATGATGAACAAAAAATTTGGACCTCGTGATCCCTTGCCCGGATATGGGACACCGGGGCCTCCCCTCGGAGCCAGGCCCGGGGGTGGGGCCCGGCAGCGGGCGCCTGGTGGCCGGGTCTGTGCCCATGGGGCTCGGTCGGGCATAGCCCGAAATGATTACGTGGGTCCCCCTTCCGACGGGCTCACCACCCGTGGGAGGGGCCAAGGGGGTCGGGTGCGATGTGAGCTGGGTAGCAGCCGAAGGCAGAGGCCTTGGCGGTCTGATCCTCGGCTACTGAAGCTAGCTCTTGGGACGTGGAATGTCACCTCTCTGTTGGGGAAGGAGCCGGAGCTGGTGCGCGAGGCTGAGCGGTTCCGGCTAGATATAGTCGGACTCGCCTCGACGCACGGCTTGGGCTCTGGAACCAGTCCTCTTGAGAGGGGTTGGACTCTCTTCCACTCTGGAGTTGCCCGTGGTGAGAGGCGCAGAGCAGGTGTGGGCATACTTATTGCCCCCCGGCTGTGTGCCAGTACATTGGGGTTTACCCCAGTGAACGAGAGGGTAGCCTCCCTCCGCCTTCGGGTGGGGGGACGAGTCCTGACTGTTGTTTGTGCCTATGCGCCAAACAGCAGTTCAGAGTACCCACCCTTTTTGGAGTCTCTGGGGGAGGCACTGGAGAATGCTCCTACCGGAGACTCCCTCGTTCTGCTGGGGGACTTCAATGCTCACGTGGGCAATGACAGTGAGACCTGGAGGGGTGTGATTGGGAGGAACGGCCCCCCCCGATCTGAACCAGAGTGGTGTTATGTTGTTGGACTTCTGTGCTGGTCATGGACTGTCCATAACGAACACCATGTTCAGACATAAGGGTGTCCATATGTGCACTTGGCACCAGGACACCCTTGGCCGCAGTTCGATGATCGACTTTGTGGTTGTATCATCGGACTTGCGGCCGTATGTCCTGGACACTCGGGTGAAGAGAGGGGCGGAGCTGTCAACTGATCACCACCTGGTGGTGAGTTGGCTCCGCTGGTGGGGGAGGATGCCGATCAGACCTGGCAGGCCCAAACGTATTGTGAGGGTCTGCTGGGAGCGTTTGTCAGAATCCCCCGTCAGAAGGAGCTTTAACTCCCACCTCCGGAAGAGCTTCAACCATATCCCGGGGGAGGTGGGGGACATTGAGTCCGAATGGGCCATGTTCCGTGACTCCATTGCCGAGGCAGCTGATCGGAGTTGTGGCCGTAAGGTGGTCGGTGCCTGTCGTGGCGGCAACCCTCGAACCTGCTGGTGGACACCAGTGGTGAGGGAGGCCGTCAAGCTGAAGAAGGAGTCCTATCGGGCCTTTTTGGCCAGTGGGACCCTGGAAGCAGCTGATAGGTACCGACAGGCCAGACGGGCTGCGGCTTCGGCGGTTGCTGAGGCAAAAACTCGGGCCTGGGAGGAGTTCGGTGAGACCATGGAGAAGGATTTCCGGACGGCCTCGAAGAGATTCTGGTCCACCATCCGGCGTCTCAGGGGGGGGAAGCGGCTCACAGTCAACACTGTTTACAGTGGGGACGGGGCTTTGCTGACCTCAACTAGGGATGTTGTGAGTCGGTGGGGGGAGTACTTCGAGGAACTCCTCAATCCTACCAACACGTGCTCGGAAGAGGCAGAGTCGGAGAGCTCGGAGACGGGGCCTCCCATTTCTGGGGCTGAGGTTGCCGAGGTGGTCAAAAAGCTCCTCGGTGGCAAGGCCCCGGGGGTGGATGAGGTCCGTCCTGAGTTTCTCAAGGCTCTGGATGTTGTAGGGCTGTCTTGGCTGACACGCCTCTGCAGCATCGCGTGGACATCGGGGACAGTGCCTCTGGACTGGCAGATTGGGGTGGTGGTCCCCCTCTTTAAAAAGGGGGACCGGAGGGTGTGTTCCAACTATAGGGGTATCACACTCCTCAGCCTCCCTGGTAAGGTCTATTCGGGGGTATTGGAGAGGAGGATCCGTCGGATAATCGAGCCTCGGATTCAGGAGATGCAGTGTGGCTTTCGTCCTGGCCGTGGAACAGTGGACCAGCTCTATACCCTCGGCAGGATCCTGGAGGGTGCATGGGAGTTCGCCCAACCAGTCTACATGTGTTTTGTGGACTTGGAGAAAGCGTTCGACCGTGTCCCTCGTGGAGTCCTGTGGGGGGTGCTCCGGGAATATGGAGTGCCGGACCCCTTGATAGGGGCCGTTCGGTCTCTGTATGACCGGTGCCAGAGTTTGGTCCGCATTGCCGGCAGTAAGTCGGATACGTTTCCGGTGAGAGTTGGACTCCGTCAGGGCTGCCCTTTGTCACCGATTCTGTTCCTAACTTTTATGGACAGAATTTCTAGGCGCAGCCAGGGTGTTGAGGGTGTCCGATTTGGCGACCTCAGAATCGGGTCTCTGCTTTTTGCAGATGATGTGGTTCTGTTAGCGTCGTCAGGCCGTGACCTTCAACTCTCACTGGAGCGATTCGCAGCCGAGTGTGAAGCGGCTGGGATGAGAATCAGCACCTCCAAATCCGAGACTATGGTTCTCAGCCGGAAAAGGGTGGAATGCTCTCTCCGGGTCGGGAATGAGATCCTTCCCCAAGTGGAGGAGTTCAAGTATCTCGGGGTCTTGTTCACGAGTGAGGGACGAATGGAGCGGGAGATTGACGGGCGGATCGGTGCGGCGTCTGCAGTGTTGCGGGCTCTGCACCGACCCGTCGTTGTGAAGAGGGAGCTGAGCCAGAAGGCAAAGCTCTCTACTTACTGGTCAATCTACGTTCCCATCCTCACCTATGGTCACGAGTTGTGGGTAGTGACCGAAAGAACAAGATCGCGAATACAAGCGGCCGAAATGGGTTTCCTCCGCAGGGTGTCTGGGCTCTCCCTTAGAGATAGGGTGAGAAGCTCAGTCATCCGGGAGGGGCTCGGAGTAGAACCGCTGCTCCTCCGCATTGAGAGGAGTCAGATGAGGTGGCTCGGGCATCTGGTTAGGATGCCCCCTGGGCGCCTCCCTGGGGAGGTGTTCCGGGCACGTCCCACTGGGAGGAGACCCCGGGGAAGACCCAGGACACGCTGGAGAGACTATGTCTCTCGGCTGGCCTGGGAACGCCTCGGGGTCCCCCCGGAAGAGCTGGAAGAAGTGGCCGGGGACAGAGACGTCTGGGTTTCTCTGCTCAAGCTGCTGCCCCCGCGACCCGACCCCCGGATAAGCGGCAGATGATGGATGGATGGATGGATGGTTTAAACCTAGCCCAATAGATGAACCACACAGCTTCTGGCCACAAATATGTTTGAACACCTTTAGAATGACTCGAAATCCTAATTTACAGCTCATACAATACAAAATTCTTCATAGAACACACTATACAGGACAAAGGATGTTCAGGATGGGTCTAACACACTCTAACATCTGCTCACATTGCACAGATAACACACCTGATGATTATGCACACGCTTTGTGGTTTTGTGCGCCTGTCCAGAAGTTCTGGTTTGAAGTGTGTACGGACCTATCAACATGGCTAAAGTGTAGCATTCCTGCATGCTGGGTGACTTAGACAACATCAACATGGAAATTAACTCAGCACACATGGTCCTCACAGTGTTATGTATCGCAAAGAAAACTATTGTCATGAACTGGAAAGTGAAGAATAATCTGTGTATTAACCTGTTTAGAAATGTTCTTTTAGATTATATTAGCATGGAAACAATGTCTGCCTCCTTAAAACATCAATTGGCTGAATTTCATTCTCTCTGGTCCCCGCTGATTAACTGTGTGGCTTCGGGCGTCTGGTGGTCTCTCGGGTCGTGGGGACCGGGTTGGTCATTGCTGGGGGGGACTGTGTGTCGGGCTTGGAGGGCAGTTTTGGGGGCTTGCGGGTGGGGCTGTCTTGCTGTGTGGGGCGGGGTCCCTTAGGGGCCTTGGGGTGGTGGCTGCTGGCTCTGTACCGGGTGGCCGGGCCGCTCTGGCGTGGGTGGTAGTGCTGGGCCTGGGCCCTGGTGGCTGGGCGCTGCCTTGCGCCCGGGGGGGCTGGGTTGCCCTGGACATGCCACAGTATGGGTGGGTTAGTGCAGGTCCTGGTGCCAGGCTTGTTGCTCTGGGACCTCCAGGGTGTCCGCAGGTGGTTGTTTTCTTTAGGGTGTTGGGGCCTGGGTGATGGTGGATCTCAGGCCCGGGCTGCTGCGTCTGGTGTGACCGGGTGGTTTGTTTGTTGTTGTTTGTTTGTTTTTTTGTAGAGGTCCTCCGGGGTGGGATGGGGTTGGTTGAGTGGGGTTGGACGGGGTGGGTACTTTCTGGGGGTACAGTAGCTCCCGGAATATGGTCGCTGCAAGGCCCGAGCCTGGTGGACATCAGGCCCTCTTGATGTCCTGATGTGTTGGGTCCGAGGTAGCGGGGTGCCTATTGCAGCCAGTCCCTGGCTGCCCTCTCTGGGGGAGACTAGCTCTCCCGGTGTATATCCCCATACCCCTCTCCCTTTTGGCTCCTGTACACAGCACACACTCACACATGAAGGGTTTTGGGTGCGTGTGTGTTCTGTGGGGTGTAGTGGATGGGTTCCCCACCCCTGTTTTAATTACACCTTAGACATCACTACTTATCAAACACACACACACACACACATTAGGTCTTGGGGGGTGGTTGCACTGAGTGGCATCTGGTGGACGGGGCTCTTTGGGTATGTAGGCTGCCCAGAGGGCCGCGCTCCCAGTTCTACAAGGTTGGCTGCCCCTCAATTTTAATCGCTCACTATTAGAAAATATTGAAGAGCCAGAAGGGTGAGGGGAGGGGTCTTCTCACACCCCTGCTTCCTGGTTGCTGCTCGGGAAGGAGTGGCCAGGAGGAATTAATTATTCTGCTCGTTCAGGGTCTGTGGTGGCTGGGGGGCTGCTGGCCCCATGGTGTGCCCACTGTGCTAGACCCCAGCGGAGTCAAGGGAGGGATGACGTGTGGATGTATGGGACGTGAAAGTGTGTGTGGTGATGATTGGGCCTGGGTCTGGGACTTGCTGTCGCCTGGCCTGCCTGTGCTTCTCCCAATGGGGGGGCGGCGTTGCCTCTCCCCACTCCTCGCGACTTCACCCACCTGTGGGCACGTCTTGACTGCCAGGGCTCTTGGCCAGGGGCACTGGGACAGGCGCTGACCCACTGCGTGGCTGTCTGGGGCGCTTGGCCCTCCCGGGTATTGGGTGGGGCCTCTGCCGGGGGGTTTTGGGGCGCTCGGGCTCCTGGGGCCGGGTCCGGTGCACGGCCCATGTCTGGGCGGCTGGGGCCTGGTGGGGTCGGTGGGCTGTTGCCCCTGGCTCCCGGGCGCCTCTGCCCTATGCTTATGGGGGCTCTGTCCGGGGGCTTCCACTGCTGTCTTCTGGGTGGATGCATGGTTGTCCCTGCGGTGGGCATCCTGGGTTCTGTGCTCCGTGGGGGCTGCTGGTGGCCTGGGTCTTGTGGGCCTCTCTGCCTGTTTCTGATTGCTTGGGGGGGCTGTGGATTGTGGCCGTGTACACTTATACACTCATAAGTAAGAACGGTTATCATGTAGGTCCTGTGCCATGGGTGTTGCATGTTCTCACACACACACACACAATACACATTCATTAGTCCAGTAGCAGTTGATGTATTACCATGTCGCCTCAGGTCATCTATATGCACAGTTGTGATGTATGCGATTGCCACTACTTGTGCTTGTTTTTGTTTGTTTGTGTGTTTGTTTTTTCTCTGCTTGTTTGCATGGTCCTCGCAGTGTTATGTATCGCAAAGAAAACTATTCTCATGAACTGGAAAGCGAAAAACAGTCTGTGTATTAAGCAGTTTAGAAATGTTATTTTAGATCATATTAGCATGGAAACAATGTCTGCCTCCTCAAAACATCAATTGGCTGAATTTCATTCTCTCTGGTCCCCGCTGATTAGCTTTATCACATAGTGGTGGTGGTGGGTTGCTGTACCGTCGCTCTGGGCGGTTGGGTGTGTGCTGGGGGGGGGCTGTGTGGCTTTGGGCATCTGGTGGTCTCTCGGGTCGTGGGGACCGGGTTGGTCATTGCTGGGGGGGACTGTGTGTCGGGCTTGGAGGGCAGTTTTGGGGGCTTGCGGGTGGGGCTGTCTTGCTGTGTGGGGCGGGGTCCCTTAGGGGCCTTGGGGTGGTGGCTGCTGGCTCTGTACCGGGTGGCTGGGCCGCTCTGGCGTGGGTGGTGGTGCTGGGCCTGGGCCCTGGTGGCTGGGTTGCCCTGGACATGCCACAGTATGGGTGGGTTGGTGCAGGTCCTGGTGCCAGGCTTGTTGCTCTGGGACCTCCAGGGTGTCCGCAGGTGGTTGTTTTCTTTAGGGTGTTGGGGCGTGCGGTGGGGGGGGGTGCTTTTCCCCTGTTGAGGGGGGGGCCTGGGTGATGGTGGGTCTCAGGCCCGGGCTGCTGCGTCTGGTGTGACCGGGTGGTTTGTTTGTTGTTGTTTGTTTGTTTTTTTGTAGAGGTCCTCCGGGCTGGGATGGGGTTGGGTTGAGTGGGGTTGGACGGGGTGGGTACTTTCTGGGGGTACAGTAGCTCCCGGAATATGGTCGCTGCAAGCCCCGAGCCTGGTGGACATCAGGCCCTCTTGATGTCTTGATGTGTTGGGTCCGAGGTAGCGGGTGCCTATTGCAGCCAGTCCCTGGCTGCCCTCTCTGGGGGAGACTAGCTCTCCCAGTGTATATCCCCATACCCCTCTCCCTTTTGGCTCCTGTACACAGCACACACTCACACATGAAGAGTTTTGGGGGCGTGTGTGTTCTGTGGGGTGTATTGGATGGGGCCACGTAGGTGGTCCCCTTGGCTGCACTCTGCAGTTCCCCGCCCCTGTTTTAATTACACCTTAGACATCACTACTTATCAAACACACACACACACACACATTAGGTCTTGGGGGGTGGTTGCACTGAGTGGCATCTGGTGGACGGGGCTCTTTGGGTATGTAGGCTGCCCAGAGGGCCGCGCTCCCAGTTCTACAAGGTTGGCTGCCCCTCAATTTTAATCGCTCACTATTAGAAAATATTGAAGAGCCAGAAGGGTGAGGGGAGGGGTCTTCTCACACCCCTGCTTCCTGGTTGCTGCTCGGGAAGGAGTGGCCAGGAGGAATTAATTATTCTGCTGGTTCAGGGTCTGTGGTGGCTGGGGGGCTGCTGGCCCCATGGTGTGCCCACTGTGCTAGACCCCAGCGGAGTCAAGGGAGGGATGACGTGTGGATGTGTGGATGTATGGGACGTGAAAGTGTGTGTGGTGATGATTGGGCCTGGGTCTGGGACTTGCTGTCGCCTGGCCTGCCTGTGCTTCTCCCAATGGGGGGGCGGCGTTGCCTCTCCCCACTCCTCGCGACTTCACCCACCTGTGGGCACGTCTTGACTGCCAGGGCTCTTGGCCAGGGGCACTGGGGCAGGCGCTGACCCACTGCGTGGCTGTCTGGGGCGCTTGGCCCTCCCGGGTATTGGGTGGGGCCTCTGCCGGGGGGTTTTGGGGCGCTCGGGCTCCTGGGGCCGGGTCCGGTGCACGGCCCATGTCTGGGCGGCTGGGGCCTGGTGGGGTCGGTGGGCTGTTGCCCCTGGCTCCCGGGCGCCTCTGCCCTATGCTTATGGGGGCTCTGTCCGGGGGCTTCCACTGCTGTCTTCTGGGTGGATGCGTGGTTGTCCCTGTGGTGGGCATCCTGGGTTCTGTGCTCCGTGGGGGCTGCTGGTGGCCTGGGTCTTGTGGGCCTCTCTGCCTGTTTCTGATTGCTTGGGGGGGCTGTGGATTGTGGCCGTGTACACTTATACACTCATAAGTAAGAACGGTTATCATGTAGGTCCTGTGCCATGGGTGTTGCATGTTCTCACACACACACACACAATACACATTCATTAGTCCAGTAGCAGTTGATGTATTACCATGTCGCCTCAGGTCATCTATATGCACAGTTGTGATGTATGCGATTGCCACTACTTGTGCTTGTTTTTGTTTGTTTGTGTGTTTGTTTTTTCTCTGCTTGTTTGCATGGTCCTCGCAGTGTTATGTATCGCAAAGAAAACTATTCTCATGAACTGGAAAGCGAAAAACAGTCTGTGTATTAAGCAGTTTAGAAATGTTATTTTAGATCATATTAGCATGGAAACCATGTCTGCCTCCTCAAAACATCAATTGGCTGAATTTCATTCTCTCTGGTCCCCGCTGATTAGCTTTATCACATAGTGGTGGTGGTGGGTTGCTGTCCCGTCGCTCTGGGCGGTTGGGTGTGTGCTGGGGGGGGGCTGTGTGGCTTTGGGCATCTGGTGGTCTCTCGGGTCGTGGGGACCGGGTTGGTCATTGCTGGGGGGGACTGTGTGTCGGGCTTGGAGGGCAGTTTTGGGGGCTTGCGGGTGGGGCTGTCTTGCTGTGTGGGGCGGGGTCCCTTAGGGGCCTTGGGGTGGTGGCTGCTGGCTCTGTACCGGGTGGCTGGGCCGCTCTGGCGTGGGTGGTGGTGCTGGGCCTGGGCCCTGGTGGCTGGGTTGCCCTGGACATGCCACAGTATGGGTGGGTTGGTGCAGGTCCTGGTGCCAGGCTTGTTGCTCTGGGACCTCCAGGGTGTCCGCAGGTGGTTGTTTTCTTTAGGGTGTTGGGGCGTGCGGTGGGGGGGGTGCTTTTCCCCTGTTGAGGGGGGGGCCTGGGTGATGGTGGGTCTCAGGCCCGGGCTGCTGCGTCTGGTGTGACCGGGTGGTTTGTTTGTTGTTGTTTGTTTGTTTTTTTGTAGAGGTCCTCCGGGCTGGGATGGGGTTGGGTTGAGTGGGGTTGGACGGGGTGGGTACTTTCTGGGGGTACAGTAGCTCCCGGAATATGGTCGCTGCAAGCCCCGAGCCTGGTGGACATCAGGCCCTCTTGATGTCTTGATGTGTTGGGTCCGAGGTAGCGGGTGCCTATTGCAGCCAGTCCCTGGCTGCCCTCTCTGGGGGAGACTAGCTCTCCCAGTGTATATCCCCATACCCCTCTCCCTTTTGGCTCCTGTACACAGCACACACTCACACATGAAGAGTTTTGGGGGCGTGTGTGTTCTGTGGGGTGTATTGGATGGGGCCACGTAGGTGGTCCCCTTGGCTGCACTCTGCAGTTCCCCGCCCCTGTTTTAATTACACCTTAGACATCACTACTTATCAAACACACACACACACACACATTAGGTCTTGGGGGGTGGTTGCACTGAGTGGCATCTGGTGGACGGGGCTCTTTGGGTATGTAGGCTGCCCAGAGGGCCGCGCTCCCAGTTCTACAAGGTTGGCTGCCCCTCAATTTTAATCGCTCACTATTAGAAAATATTGAAGAGCCAGAAGGGTGAGGGGAGGGGTCTTCTCACACCCCTGCTTCCTGGTTGCTGCTCGGGAAGGAGTGGCCAGGAGGAATTAATTATTCTGCTGGTTCAGGGTCTGTGGTGGCTGGGGGGCTGCTGGCCCCATGGTGTGCCCACTGTGCTAGACCCCAGCGGAGTCAAGGGAGGGATGACGTGTGGATGTGTGGATGTATGGGACGTGAAAGTGTGTGTGGTGATGATTGGGCCTGGGTCTGGGACTTGCTGTCGCCTGGCCTGCCTGTGCTTCTCCCAATGGGGGGGCGGCGTTGCCTCTCCCCACTCCTCGCGACTTCACCCACCTGTGGGCACGTCTTGACTGCCAGGGCTCTTGGCCGGGGGCACTGGGGCAGGCGCTGACCCACTGCGTGGCTGTCTGGGGCGCTTGGCCCTCCCGGGTATTGGGTGGGGCCTCTGCCGGGGGGTTTTGGGGCGCTCGGGCTCCTGGGGCCGGGTCCGGTGCACGGCCCATGTCTGGGCGGCTGGGGCCTGGTGGGGTCGGTGGGCTGTTGCCCCTGGCTCCCGGGCGCCTCTGCCCTATGCTTATGGGGGCTCTGTCCGGGGGCTTCCACTGCTGTCTTCTGGGTGGATGCGTGGTTGTCCCTGTGGTGGGCATCCTGGGTTCTGTGCTCCGTGGGGGCTGCTGGTGGCCTGGGTCTTGTGGGCCTCTCTGCCTGTTTCTGATTGCTTGGGGGGGCTGTGGATTGTGGCCGTGTACACTTATACACTCATAAGTAAGAACGGTTATCATGTAGGTCCTGTGCCATGGGTGTTGCATGTTCTCACACACACACACACAATACACATTCATTAGTCCAGTAGCAGTTGATGTATTACCATGTCGCCTCAGGTCATCTATATGCACAGTTGTGTTGTATGCGATTGCCACTACTTGTGCTTGTTTTTGTTTGTTTGTGTGTTTGTTTTTTCTCTGCTTGTTTGCATGGTCCTCGCAGTGTTATGTATCGCAAAGAAAACTATTCTCATGAACTGGAAAGCGAAAAACAGTCTGTGTATTAAGCAGTTTAGAAATGTTATTTTAGATTATATTAGCATGGAAACAATGTCTGCCTCCTCAAAACATCAATTGGCTGAATTTCATTCTCTCTGGTCCCCGCTGATTAGCTTTATCACATAGTGGTGGTGGTGGGTTGCTGTCCCGTCGCTCTGGGCGGTTGGGTGTGTGCTGGGGGGGGGGGCTGTGTGGCTTTGGGTGTCTGGTGGTCTCTCGGGTCGTGGGGACCGGGTTGGTCATTGCTGGGGGGGACTGTGTGTCGGGCTTGGAGGGCAGTTTTGGGGGCTTGCGGGTGGGGCTGTCTTGCTGTGTGGGGCGGGGTCCCTTAGGGGCCTTGGGGTGGTGGCTGCTGGCTCTGTACCGGGTGGCTGGGCCGCTCTGGCGTGGGTGGTGGTGCTGGGCCTGGGCCCTGGTGGCTGGGCGCTGCCTTGCGCCCGGGGGGGCTGGGTTGCCCTGGGCATGCCACAGTATGGGTGGGTTGGTGCAGGTCCTGGTGCCAGGCTTGTTGCTCTGGGACCTCCAGGGTATCCGCAGGTGGTTGTTTTCTTTAGGGTGTTGGGGCGTGCGGTGGGGGGGGGGTCCTTTTCCCCTGTTGAGGGGGGGGCCTGGGTGATGGTGGGTCTCAGGCCCGGGCTGCTGCGTCTGGTGTGACCGGGTGGTTTGTTTGTTGTTGTTTGTTTGTTTTTTTGTAAAGGTCCTCCGGGGTGGGATGGTGTTGGGTTGAGTGGGGTTGGACGGGGTGGGTACTTTCTGGGGGTACAGTAGCTCCCGGAATATGGTCGCTGCAAGCCCCGAGCCTGGTGGACATCAGGCCCTCTTGATGTCCTGATGTGTTGGGTCCGAGGTAGCGGGTGCCTATTGCAGCCAGTCCCTGGCTGCCCTCTCTGGGGGAGACTAGCTCTCCCAGTGTATATTCCCATACCCCTCTCCCTTTTGGCTCCTGTACACAGCACACACTCACACATGAAGGGTTTTGGGGGCGTGTGTGTTCTGTGGGGTGTAGTGGATGGGGCCACGTAGGCGGTCCCCTTGGCTGCACTCTGCAGTTCCCCACCCCTGTTTTAATTACACCTTAGACATCACTACTTATCAAACACACACACACATTAGGTCTTGGGGGGTGGTTGCACTGAGTGGCATCTGGTGGACGGGGCTCTTTGGGTATGTAGGCTGCCCAGAGGGCCGCGCTCCCAGTTCTACAAGGTTGGCTGCCCCTCAATTTTAATCGCTCACTATTAGAAAATATTGAAGAGCCAGAAGGGTGAGGGGAGGGGTCTTCTCACACCCCTGCTTCCTGGTTGCTGCTCGGGAAGGAGTGGCCAGGAGGAATTCATTATTCTGCTGGTTCAGGGTCTGTGGTGGCTGGGGGGCTGCTGGCCCCATGGTGTGCCCACTGTGCTAGACCCCAGCGGAGTCAAGGGAGGGATGACGTGTGGATGTGTGGATGTATGGGACGTGAAAGTGTGTGTGGTGATGATTGGGCCTGGGTCTGGGACTTGCTGTCGCCTGGCCTGCCTGTGCTTCTCCCAATGGGGGGGCGGCGTTGCCTCTCCCCACTCCTCGCGACTTCACCCACCTGTGGGCACGTCTTGACTGCCAGGGCTCTTGGCCAGGGGCACTGGGACAGGCGCTGACCCACTGCGTGGCTGTCTGGGGCGCTTGGCCCTCCCGGGTATTGGGTGGGGCCTCTGCCGGGGGGTTTTGGGGCGCTCGGGCTCCTGGGGCCGGGTCCGGTGCACGGCCCATGTCTGGGCGGCTGGGGCCTGGTGGGGTCGGTGGGCTGTTGCCCCTGGCTCCCGGGCGCCTCTGCCCTATGCTTATGGGGGCTCTGTCCGGGGGCTTCCACTGCTGTCTTCTGGGTGGATGCGTGGTTGTCCCTGCGGTGGGTATCCTGGGTTCTGTGCTCCGTGGGGGCTGCTGGTGGCCTGGGTCTTGTGGGCCTCTCTGCCTGTTTCTGATTGCTTGGGGGGGCTGTGGATTGTGGCCGTGTACACTTATACACTCATAAGTAAGAACGGTTATCATGTAGGTCCTGTGCCATGGGTGTTGCATGTTCTCACACACACACACACAATACACATTCATTAGTCCAGTAGCAGTTGATGTATTACCATGTCGCCTCAGGTCATCTATATGCACAGTTGTGATGTATGCGATTGCCACTACTTGTGCTTGTTTTTGTTTGTTTGTGTGTTTGTTTTTTCTCTGCTTGTTTGCATGGTCCTCGCAGTGTTATGTATCGCAAAGAAAACTATTCTCATGAACTGGAAAGCGAAAAACAGTCTGTGTATTAAGCAGTTTAGAAATGTTATTTTAGATCATATTAGCATGGAAACAATGTCTGCCTCCTCAAAACATCAATTGGCTGAATTTCATTCTCTCTGGTCCCCGCTGATTAGCTTTATCACATAGTGGTGGTGGTGGGTTGCTGTCCCGTCGCTCTGGGCGGTTGGGTGTGTGCTGGGGGGGGGCTGTGTGGCTTTGGGCATCTGGTGGTCTCTCGGGTCGTGGGGACCGGGTTGGTCATTGCTGGGGGGGACTGTGTGTCGGGCTTGGAGGGCAGTTTTGGGGGCTTGCGGGTGGGGCTGTCTTGCTGTGTGGGGCGGGGTCCCTTAGGGGCCTTGGGGTGGTGGCTGCTGGCTCTGTACCGGGTGGCTGGGCCGCTCTGGCGTGGGTGGTGGTGCTGGGCCTGGGCCCTGGTGGCTGGGTTGCCCTGGACATGCCACAGTATGGGTGGGTTGGTGCAGGTCCTGGTGCCAGGCTTGTTGCTCTGGGACCTCCAGGGTGTCCGCAGGTGGTTGTTTTCTTTAGGGTGTTGGGGCGTGCGGTGGGGGGGGTGCTTTTCCCCTGTTGAGGGGGGGGGCCTGGGTGATGGTGGGTCTCAGGCCCGGGCTGCTGCGTCTGGTGTGACCGGGTGGTTTGTTTGTTGTTGTTTGTTTGTTTTTTTGTAGAGGTCCTCCGGGCTGGGATGGGGTTGGGTTGAGTGGGGTTGGACGGGGTGGGTACTTTCTGGGGGTACAGTAGCTCCCGGAATATGGTCGCTGCAAGCCCCGAGCCTGGTGGACATCAGGCCCTCTTGATGTCTTGATGTGTTGGGTCCGAGGTAGCGGGTGCCTATTGCAGCCAGTCCCTGGCTGCCCTCTCTGGGGGAGACTAGCTCTCCCAGTGTATATCCCCATACCCCTCTCCCTTTTGGCTCCTGTACACAGCACACACTCACACATGAAGAGTTTTGGGGGCGTGTGTGTTCTGTGGGGTGTATTGGATGGGGCCACGTAGGTGGTCCCCTTGGCTGCACTCTGCAGTTCCCCGCCCCTGTTTTAATTACACCTTAGACATCACTACTTATCAAACACACACACACACACACATTAGGTCTTGGGGGGTGGTTGCACTGAGTGGCATCTGGTGGACGGGGCTCTTTGGGTATGTAGGCTGCCCAGAGGGCCGCGCTCCCAGTTCTACAAGGTTGGCTGCCCCTCAATTTTAATCGCTCACTATTAGAAAATATTGAAGAGCCAGAAGGGTGAGGGGAGGGGTCTTCTCACACCCCTGCTTCCTGGTTGCTGCTCGGGAAGGAGTGGCCAGGAGGAATTCATTATTCTGCTGGTTCAGGGTCTGTGGTGGCTGGGGGGCTGCTGGCCCCATGGTGTGCCCACTGTGCTAGACCCCAGCGGAGTCAAGGGAGGGATGACGTGTGGATGTGTGGATGTATGGGACGTGAAAGTGTGTGTGGTGATGATTGGGCCTGGGTCTGGGACTTGCTGTCGCCTGGCCTGCCTGTGCTTCTCCCAATGGGGGGGCGGCGTTGCCTCTCCCCACTCCTCGCGACTTCACCCACCTGTGGGCACGTCTTGACTGCCAGGGCTCTTGGCCAGGGGCACTGGGACAGGCGCTGACCCACTGCGTGGCTGTCTGGGGCGCTTGGCCCTCCCGGGTATTGGGTGGGGCCTCTGCCGGGGGGTTTTGGGGCGCTCGGGCTCCTGGGGCCGGGTCCGGTGCACGGCCCATGTCTGGGCGGCTGGGGCCTGGTGGGGTCGGTGGGCTGTTGCCCCTGGCTCCCGGGCGCCTCTGCCCTATGCTTATGGGGGCTCTGTCCGGGGGCTTCCACTGCTGTCTTCTGGGTGGATGCGTGGTTGTCCCTGCGGTGGGTATCCTGGGTTCTGTGCTCCGTGGGGGCTGCTGGTGGCCTGGGTCTTGTGGGCCTCTCTGCCTGTTTCTGATTGCTTGGGGGGGCTGTGGATTGTGGCCGTGTACACTTATACACTCATAAGTAAGAACGGTTATCATGTAGGTCCTGTGCCATGGGTGTTGCATGTTCTCACACACACACACACAATACACATTCATTAGTCCAGTAGCAGTTGATGTATTACCATGTCGCCTCAGGTCATCTATATGCACAGTTGTGATGTATGCGATTGCCACTACTTGTGCTTGTTTTTGTTTGTTTGTGTGTTTGTTTTTTCTCTGCTTGTTTGCATGGTCCTCGCAGTGTTATGTATCGCAAAGAAAACTATTCTCATGAACTGGAAAGCGAAAAACAGTCTGTGTATTAAGCAGTTTAGAAATGTTATTTTAGATCATATTAGCATGGAAACAATGTCTGCCTCCTCAAAACATCAATTGGCTGAATTTCATTCTCTCTGGTCCCCGCTGATTAGCTTTATCACATAGTGGTGGTGGTGGGTTGCTGTCCCGTCGCTCTGGGCGGTTGGGTGTGTGCTGGGGGGGGGCTGTGTGGCTTTGGGCATCTGGTGGTCTCTCGGGTCGTGGGGACCGGGTTGGTCATTGCTGGGGGGGACTGTGTGTCGGGCTTGGAGGGCAGTTTTGGGGGCTTGCGGGTGGGGCTGTCTTGCTGTGTGGGGCGGGGTCCCTTAGGGGCCTTGGGGTGGTGGCTGCTGGCTCTGTACCGGGTGGCTGGGCCGCTCTGGCGTGGGTGGTGGTGCTGGGCCTGGGCCCTGGTGGCTGGGTTGCCCTGGACATGCCACAGTATGGGTGGGTTGGTGCAGGTCCTGGTGCCAGGCTTGTTGCTCTGGGACCTCCAGGGTGTCCGCAGGTGGTTGTTTTCTTTAGGGTGTTGGGGCGTGCGGTGGGGGGGGTGCTTTTCCCCTGTTGAGGGGGGGGCCTGGGTGATGGTGGGTCTCAGGCCCGGGCTGCTGCGTCTGGTGTGACCGGGTGGTTTGTTTGTTGTTGTTTGTTTGTTTTTTTGTAGAGGTCCTCCGGGCTGGGATGGGGTTGGGTTGAGTGGGGTTGGACGGGGTGGGTACTTTCTGGGGGTACAGTAGCTCCCGGAATATGGTCGCTGCAAGCCCCGAGCCTGGTGGACATCAGGCCCTCTTGATGTCTTGATGTGTTGGGTCCGAGGTAGCGGGTGCCTATTGCAGCCAGTCCCTGGCTGCCCTCTCTGGGGGAGACTAGCTCTCCCAGTGTATATCCCCATACCCCTCTCCCTTTTGGCTCCTGTACACAGCACACACTCACACATGAAGAGTTTTGGGGGCGTGTGTGTTCTGTGGGGTGTATTGGATGGGGCCACGTAGGTGGTCCCCTTGGCTGCACTCTGCAGTTCCCCGCCCCTGTTTTAATTACACCTTAGACATCACTACTTATCAAACACACACACACACACACATTAGGTCTTGGGGGGTGGTTGCACTGAGTGGCATCTGGTGGACGGGGCTCTTTGGGTATGTAGGCTGCCCAGAGGGCCGCGCTCCCAGTTCTACAAGGTTGGCTGCCCCTCAATTTTAATCGCTCACTATTAGAAAATATTGAAGAGCCAGAAGGGTGAGGGGAGGGGTCTTCTCACACCCCTGCTTCCTGGTTGCTGCTCGGGAAGGAGTGGCCAGGAGGAATTAATTATTCTGCTGGTTCAGGGTCTGTGGTGGCTGGGGGGCTGCTGGCCCCATGGTGTGCCCACTGTGCTAGACCCCAGCGGAGTCAAGGGAGGGATGACGTGTGGATGTGTGGATGTATGGGACGTGAAAGTGTGTGTGGTGATGATTGGGCCTGGGTCTGGGACTTGCTGTCGCCTGGCCTGCCTGTGCTTCTCCCAATGGGGGGGCGGCGTTGCCTCTCCCCACTCCTCGCGACTTCACCCACCTGTGGGCACGTCTTGACTGCCAGGGCTCTTGGCCAGGGGCACTGGGGCAGGCGCTGACCCACTGCGTGGCTGTCTGGGGCGCTTGGCCCTCCCGGGTATTGGGTGGGGCCTCTGCCGGGGGGTTTTGGGGCGCTCGGGCTCCTGGGGCCGGGTCCGGTGCACGGCCCATGTCTGGGCGGCTGGGGCCTGGTGGGGTCGGTGGGCTGTTGCCCCTGGCTCCCGGGCGCCTCTGCCCTATGCTTATGGGGGCTCTGTCCGGGGGCTTCCACTGCTGTCTTCTGGGTGGATGCGTGGTTGTCCCTGTGGTGGGCATCCTGGGTTCTGTGCTCCGTGGGGGCTGCTGGTGGCCTGGGTCTTGTGGGCCTCTCTGCCTGTTTCTGATTGCTTGGGGGGGCTGTGGATTGTGGCCGTGTACACTTATACACTCATAAGTAAGAACGGTTATCATGTAGGTCCTGTGCCATGGGTGTTGCATGTTCTCACACACACACACACAATACACATTCATTAGTCCAGTAGCAGTTGATGTATTACCATGTCGCCTCAGGTCATCTATATGCACAGTTGTGATGTATGCGATTGCCACTACTTGTGCTTGTTTTTGTTTGTTTGTGTGTTTGTTTTTTCTCTGCTTGTTTGCATGGTCCTCGCAGTGTTATGTATCGCAAAGAAAACTATTCTCATGAACTGGAAAGCGAAAAACAGTCTGTGTATTAAGCAGTTTAGAAATGTTATTTTAGATCATATTAGCATGGAAACAATGTCTGCCTCCTCAAAACATCAATTGGCTGAATTTCATTCTCTCTGGTCCCCGCTGATTAGCTTTATCACATAGTGGTGGTGGTGGGTTGCTGTCCCGTCGCTCTGGGCGGTTGGGTGTGTGCTGGGGGGGGGCTGTGTGGCTTTGGGCATCTGGTGGTCTCTCGGGTCGTGGGGACCGGGTTGGTCATTGCTGGGGGGGACTGTGTGTCGGGCTTGGAGGGCAGTTTTGGGGGCTTGCGGGTGGGGCTGTCTTGCTGTGTGGGGCGGGGTCCCTTAGGGGCCTTGGGGTGGTGGCTGCTGGCTCTGTACCGGGTGGCTGGGCCGCTCTGGCGTGGGTGGTGGTGCTGGGCCTGGGCCCTGGTGGCTGGGTTGCCCTGGACATGCCACAGTATGGGTGGGTTGGTGCAGGTCCTGGTGCCAGGCTTGTTGCTCTGGGACCTCCAGGGTGTCCGCAGGTGGTTGTTTTCTTTAGGGTGTTGGGGCGTGCGGTGGGGGGGGTGCTTTTCCCCTGTTGAGGGGGGGGCCTGGGTGATGGTGGGTCTCAGGCCCGGGCTGCTGCGTCTGGTGTGACCGGGTGGTTTGTTTGTTGTTGTTTGTTTGTTTTTTTGTAGAGGTCCTCCGGGCTGGGATGGGGTTGGGTTGAGTGGGGTTGGACGGGGTGGGTACTTTCTGGGGGTACAGTAGCTCCCGGAATATGGTCGCTGCAAGCCCCGAGCCTGGTGGACATCAGGCCCTCTTGATGTCTTGATGTGTTGGGTCCGAGGTAGCGGGTGCCTATTGCAGCCAGTCCCTGGCTGCCCTCTCTGGGGGAGACTAGCTCTCCCAGTGTATATCCCCATACCCCTCTCCCTTTTGGCTCCTGTACACAGCACACACTCACACATGAAGAGTTTTGGGGGCGTGTGTGTTCTGTGGGGTGTATTGGATGGGGCCACGTAGGTGGTCCCCTTGGCTGCACTCTGCAGTTCCCCGCCCCTGTTTTAATTACACCTTAGACATCACTACTTATCAAACACACACACACACACACATTAGGTCTTGGGGGGTGGTTGCACTGAGTGGCATCTGGTGGACGGGGCTCTTTGGGTATGTAGGCTGCCCAGAGGGCCGCGCTCCCAGTTCTACAAGGTTGGCTGCCCCTCAATTTTAATCGCTCACTATTAGAAAATATTGAAGAGCCAGAAGGGTGAGGGGAGGGGTCTTCTCACACCCCTGCTTCCTGGTTGCTGCTCGGGAAGGAGTGGCCAGGAGGAATTAATTATTCTGCTGGTTCAGGGTCTGTGGTGGCTGGGGGGCTGCTGGCCCCATGGTGTGCCCACTGTGCTAGACCCCAGCGGAGTCAAGGGAGGGATGACGTGTGGATGTGTGGATGTATGGGACGTGAAAGTGTGTGTGGTGATGATTGGGCCTGGGTCTGGGACTTGCTGTCGCCTGGCCTGCCTGTGCTTCTCCCAATGGGGGGGCGGCGTTGCCTCTCCCCACTCCTCGCGACTTCACCCACCTGTGGGCACGTCTTGACTGCCAGGGCTCTTGGCCGGGGGCACTGGGGCAGGCGCTGACCCACTGCGTGGCTGTCTGGGGCGCTTGGCCCTCCCGGGTATTGGGTGGGGCCTCTGCCGGGGGGTTTTGGGGCGCTCGGGCTCCTGGGGCCGGGTCCGGTGCACGGCCCATGTCTGGGCGGCTGGGGCCTGGTGGGGTCGGTGGGCTGTTGCCCCTGGCTCCCGGGCGCCTCTGCCCTATGCTTATGGGGGCTCTGTCCGGGGGCTTCCACTGCTGTCTTCTGGGTGGATGCGTGGTTGTCCCTGTGGTGGGCATCCTGGGTTCTGTGCTCCGTGGGGGCTGCTGGTGGCCTGGGTCTTGTGGGCCTCTCTGCCTGTTTCTGATTGCTTGGGGGGGCTGTGGATTGTGGCCGTGTACACTTATACACTCATAAGTAAGAACGGTTATCATGTAGGTCCTGTGCCATGGGTGTTGCATGTTCTCACACACACACACACAATACACATTCATTAGTCCAGTAGCAGTTGATGTATTACCATGTCGCCTCAGGTCATCTATATGCACAGTTGTGTTGTATGCGATTGCCACTACTTGTGCTTGTTTTTGTTTGTTTGTGTGTTTGTTTTTTCTCTGCTTGTTTGCATGGTCCTCGCAGTGTTATGTATCGCAAAGAAAACTATTCTCATGAACTGGAAAGCGAAAAACAGTCTGTGTATTAAGCAGTTTAGAAATGTTATTTTAGATTATATTAGCATGGAAACAATGTCTGCCTCCTCAAAACATCAATTGGCTGAATTTCATTCTCTCTGGTCCCCGCTGATTAGCTTTATCACATAGTGGTGGTGGTGGGTTGCTGTCCCGTCGCTCTGGGCGGTTGGGTGTGTGCTGGGGGGGGGGGCTGTGTGGCTTTGGGTGTCTGGTGGTCTCTCGGGTCGTGGGGACCGGGTTGGTCATTGCTGGGGGGGACTGTGTGTCGGGCTTGGAGGGCAGTTTTGGGGGCTTGCGGGTGGGGCTGTCTTGCTGTGTGGGGCGGGGTCCCTTAGGGGCCTTGGGGTGGTGGCTGCTGGCTCTGTACCGGGTGGCTGGGCCGCTCTGGCGTGGGTGGTGGTGCTGGGCCTGGGCCCTGGTGGCTGGGCGCTGCCTTGCGCCCGGGGGGGCTGGGTTGCCCTGGACATGCCACAGTATGGGTGGGTTGGTGCAGGTCCTGGTGCCAGGCTTGTTGCTCTGGGACCTCCAGGGTATCCGCAGGTGGTTGTTTTCTTTAGGGTGTTGGGGCGTGCGGTGGGGGGGGGTGCTTTTCCCCTGTTGAGGGGGGGGCCTGGGTGATGGTGGGTCTCAGGCCCGGGCTGCTGCGTCTGGTGTGACCGGGTGGTTTGTTTGTTGTTGTTTGTTTGTTTTTTTGTAGAGGTCCTCCGGGGTGGGATGGTGTTGGGTTGAGTGGGGTTGGACGGGGTGGGTACTTTCTGGGGGTACAGTAGCTCCCGGAATATGGTCGCTGCAAGCCCCGAGCCTGGTGGACATCAGGCCCTCTTGATGTCCTGATGTGTTGGGTCCGAGGTAGCGGGTGCCTATTGCAGCCAGTCCCTGGCTGCCCTCTCTGGGGGAGACTAGCTGTCCCAGTGTATATCCCCATACCCCTCTCCCTTTTGGCTCCTGTACACAGCACACACTCACACCTGAAGGGTTTTGGGGGCGTGTGTGTTCTGTGGGGTGTAGTGGATGGGGCCACGTAGGCGGTCCCCTTGGCTGCACTCTGCAGTTCCCCACCCCTGTTTTAATTACACCTTAGACATCACTACTTATCAAACACACACATACACATTAGGTCTTGCGGGGTGGTTGCACTGAGTTGCATCTGGTGGGCGGGGCTCTTTGGGTATGTAGGCTGCCCAGAGGGCCGTGCTCCCAGTTCTACCAGTTCGGGTTTGGGTCACACTTCATCAACTGGATAAGGATATTATATAGCTCCCCAAATGCAAGTGTCAGGACAAATGATCAAACTTCTCCAAGCTTCAGTCTGCAGAGAGGTACAAGACCGGGTTGCCCACTTTCTCCCTCACAATACTTTATATATTTTTGATAGTAGTTTTGGGGTGCAGATGCTTAGAAATTCTGCTACCCTAATCGGGAGTTGTAAGTCTGGTTGGTGGAGGATATATTTCTTTCTTATTATAGACTTAAGTTGTTGATATTCTAGGAATTTATTGCTGCCTATCTCATGTTGTGATATGAGCTCATCAAATGAAATAAAATTTCCATTTTGGATTATATGTTCCAGATGTTTGATTCCTTTGATCTTCCACAGAGTAAAGTTTAGCATTTTTTTGTTTTGCAGGATGTCAGGATTGTTCCAGATGGGTGTAAGCTTACACGGGACAAGTGAAGACTTTGTTATTTTTAGAAATTCCCACCAGGCTGTCAGAGAGGTGCTGATGTTAATGCTTTTAAAACATTTGTGATTTTTTTACGTTTTGACTAATAAGTGGCAGGTCAGAGATTTCCAGATTATCACACAATGCTTGTTCTATATTTATCCATGGTTCATCTATTGGGCTAGGTTTAAACCATTTTGATATATACTGTAACCTATTGGCTAAGGAATAGCGCTGAAAATGAGGTAAATCTAATCCACCACTTTCCTTGGTTTTCTGTAGCGTTTTTAAACTAATACGTGGTGGTTTGTTTTTCCACAGAAATTTGGAGATGCATGAATCTAGTGACTTAAACCAAGTAGCAGGTGGTTTTATGGGGATCATTGAGAACAAATAGTTAACTTTTGGTAGTATCATCATTTTAATGGTTGTAACTCTCCCCATAAGTGATATAGCTAAGAACTTCCAACAAGAGAGATCGTCCTCTACTGTCTTTAATAATTGCACATAATTTAGCTTTGTTAGCTCTGAGAGCCTGGAGGAAATGTTTATGCCTAAATATCTAATATTTCCTGACTGTAAAGTGATCGCATGTATATTCTGGACCCTACAGTTAATGGGCAGAACTGTGGTCTTAGACCAATTGATAGAGTAGTCAGAAAGTGCTGAGAATTTATTTATGAGTGTGATCGTGTGAGTGAGAGACGTCTGTGAGTTGTGGAGGAAAAGTAATACATCATCAGCATAAAGACTTATTTTATGCTCAATTATTTTGGGGTTGGATGCCTTTAATATTTCTATCTTGTCTGTTAGCAGCTGCTAAAGGTTCGATGAAAATAGCAAAAAGTGATGGAGAAAGTGGGCAACCCTGTCTTGTACCTCTCTGCAGACTGAAGCTTGGAGAAGTTTGATCATTTGTCCTGACACTTGCATTTGAGGAGCTATATAATATCCTTATCCAGTTGATGAAGTGTGACCCAAACCCGAATTTTTTTAATGCTGCGAATAAAAATTTCCAGTTCACTCGATCAAATGCTTTTTCTGCATCTAGAGAGACTATTGTGGTTTCCAGGTTGTCGATGGTAGAATCGTCTATGAGATTAATTAGCCTGTGAGTGTTAGTGGATGAGTGTCTACCCTTTATGAAACCTGTCTAGTCAGGATGTATTATAAGTGCAGTTATTTTTTCTATTCTTTTGGCGAGGGCTTTACAAATTATTTTGAGGTCTGCATTTATTAGAGTTATTGGGCGGTAGCTGGATGGAAGTATGGGGTCTTTTCCTAGTTTCTGTAGCAGGATAATGTTAGCAGAGTTCATGTGTGGGGATAATCTGCCATTCTGCTTAACTTGTAATACCATTTTGTGAAATGCAGGTGCCAAAACAGTCCAAAATTCTTTGTAGAACTCTGCTGGAAAACCATCTGGTGGCCACCCGGGGCTTTGTTACTAGGCATATGTTGAAGGGCTTCATGGAGTATGGGTGGGTTGGTGCAGGTCCTGGTGCCAGGCTTGTTGCTCTGGGACCTCCAGGGTGTCCGCAGGTGGTTGTTTTCTTTAGGGTGTTGGGGCGTGCGGTGGGCGTTGTGCTTTTCCCCTGTTGGGGGGGTGGCCTGGGTGATGGTGGATCTCAGGCCCGGGCTGCTGCGTCTGGTGTGACCGGGTGGTTTGTTTGTTGTTGTTTGTTTGTTTGTTTGTAGAGGTCCTCCGGAGTGGGGTGGGGTTGGGTTGAGTGGGGTGGGGTTGGGTGCGTACCTTCTGGGGATACAGTCGCTGCAGGCCCCGAGCCTGGTGGACATCAGGCCCTCCTGCCCTGTGTTGGGTCCCAGGTAGTGGGGGTGCATATTGCAGCCAGTCCCCCGGTGTATATCCCCATACCCCTCTCCCTTTTGGCTCCTGTACACAGCACGCTGTGTGCCCGCTGCGCTACACCCCAGCGGAGTCAAGGGAGGGAGGACGTGTGGATGTGTGGATGTATGGGACGTCAAAGTGTGTGTGGTGATGATTGGGCCTGGGTCTGGGACTTGCCATCGCCTAGCCTGCCTGTGCTTCTCCCAATAGGGGGGCGGCGTTGCCTCTCCCCACTGCTCGCAACTTCACCCACCTGTGGGCACGTCGTGACTCCCAGTAACTTGGCCAGGGAAGCTGGGGCAGGCGCTTGACCCACTGCGTGGCTGTCTGTGGTGCTTGGCCCTCCCGGGTATTGGGTGGGGCCTCTGCCGGGGGGTTTTGGGGCGTTTTGGGTTCCTGGGGCCCGGGTCCGTGGCCTGGTGGGGTCGGTGGGCTGTTGTCCCTGGTTCCCGGGGGGCCTCTGCCCTATGCTTATGGGGGCTCTGTCCGGGGGCTTCCACTGCTGTCTACTGGGTGGATCCGTGGTTGTCCCTGCGGTGGGCATCCTGGGTTCTGTGCTCCGTGGGGGCTGCTGGTGGCCTGGGTCTTGTGGGCCTCTCTGCCTGCTTCTGATTGCTTGGGGGGGGCTGTGGATTGTGGCACTCATAACTAAGCACGGTTATCATGTAGGTCCTGTGCCATGGGTGTTGCATGTTCCCCCCACACACACACACACAACACACATTCATTAGTCCAGTAGCAGTTGATGTATTACCATGTCGCCTCAGGTCATCTATATCCACAGTTGTGTTGTATGCGATTGCCACTACTTGTGCTTGTTGTTGTTTGTTCTCTGCTTGTCTGCTTTCAGGTGCTCCTGGTGGCGCAAAGGCTGGATTCGCAACAGAGACCATGGATTATTGTCTGTTTTGTTTTTTTACAGGTGTAGCAGCTGGTTGTCTGGTTTTTGTTTCTTTTTTTGTTCTGTTTCCTCTTCTTTCCTTTTCCCCCGGTCCAGTTCAGTTCCATTACATGTTATATATAACAAGAAATAAATAAATGGGCATCAAGGGGAGCTTTACATTTATAAAACTTCCCTTGGCAAAGCAAATCAGTTTGGCATAAAAGGTATTCACAATTCTGCTGCCATAATGCTGAACAGAACAAGGGAAAAAAGTGAAGGAATTCATTTTACAGCTAAATCCTCATAAAGAGCGTATTGCTCAACCATAAGTGTGGTTCTTTCTCATACAAGGTTATACAAAGAAGTTTATGTTTGAAACCAGCTTAAACATGGACAAATATGAAGGACAAAGCAGTTTTAACTTGGTTTGAGTGAAGCAATTAATTTTATGGCAATATCTGAAATCTTGACTATCTACTTAAAAGAAAGCGAATTTCGGATTCCAGAAGAACAAGTGTGGTTCTTTCTCATATAAGGTAATATAAAGAAGTTTATACTTGAAACCAGCTTAGACATGGATAAATAAGAAGGACAAAGCAGTTTTAACTTGGTTGAAGTGAAGGAATTCATTTTACAGCAAAATCCTGAATCGTGCATAACTCCTCATAAGGAGTGTATTGCTCAAACATGTGTTGTTTTTTTCTCATACAAGATTATAAAAAGAAATTTATGTTTGAAACCATCTTAAACATTGACAAATATGAAGGACAAAGCAGTTTTAACTTGGTTTGAGTGAAGCAATTCATTTTATGGCAATATCTGAAATCTTCACTATCTCCTTGAAAGAAAGCGAATTTCGGATTCTAGAAGAACAAGTGTGGTTCTTTCTCATATAAGGTAATATAAAGAAGTTTATACTCGAAACCAGCTTAGACATGGATAAATAAGAAGGACAAAGCAGTTTTAACTTGGTTGAAGTGAAGGATTTCATTTTACAGCAAAATCCTGAAACGTGCATTACTCCTCATAAGGAGTGTATTGCTCAAACATGTGTTTTTTTCTCATACAAGATTATAAAAAGAAATTTATGTTTGAAACCATCTTAAACATTGACAAATATGAAGGACAAAGCAGTTTTAACTTGGTTTGAGTGAAGCAATTCATTTTATGGCAATATCTGAAATCTTCACTATCTCCTTGAAAGAAAGCGAATTTCGGATTCTAGAAGAACAAGTGTGGTTCTTTCTCATATAAGGTAATATAAAGAAGTTTATCATTGAAACCAGCGTAGACGTGGATAAATATGAAGGACAAAGCAGTTTTAACTTGGTTTAAGTGAAGGAATTCATAGTTAGCAGTTCCTTGATGAGGGATATTTCAGACACCAAAATCCATTTTCTAAAGAGAAATAAAGAGAAAACAACAATCACTTCTGTTAAAGACTGAAAAAGAAATGTCACCCATGAAATCAACAATGCTTTTAGGGACTTCTATAAAACCTTATATTCATCACAAAATGATCCATCAGACAGTAACATAGATCAGTTTCTTAGTAATATCAACCTTCCAAAATTACAAACCGAACAGGCAATGGCTCTGGATTCACCTCTCTCAATAGGAGAACTCCATGAAGCCCTTCAACATATGCCTAGTAACAAAGCCCCGGGTGGCCACCAGATGGTTTTCCAGCAGAGTTCTACAAAGAATTGTGGACTGTTTTGGCACTGCATTTCACAAAATGGTATTACAAGTTAAGCAGAATGGCAGATTATCCCCACACATGAACTCTGCTAACATTATCCTGCTACAGAAACCAGGAAAAGACCCCATACTTCCATCCAGCTACCGCCCAATATCTCTAATAAATGCAGACCTCAAAATAATTTGTAAAGTCCTCGCCAAAAGAATAGAAAAAATAACTCCACTTATAATACATCCTGACCAGACAGGTTTCATAAAGGGTAGACGATCATCCACTAACACTCGCAGGCTAATTAATCTCATAGACTATTCTACCATCGACAACCTGGAAACCACAATAGTCTCTCTAGATGCAGAAAAAGCATTTGATCGAGTGAACTGGAAATTTTTATTCGCAGCATTAAAAAAATTCGGGTTTGGGTCACACTTCATCAACTGGATAAGGATATTATATAGCTCCCCAAATGCAAGTGTCAGGACAAATGATCAAACTTCTCCAAGCTTCAGTCTGCAGAGAGGTACAAGACAGGGTTGCCCACTTTCTCCATCACTTTTTGCTATTTTCATCGAACCTTTTGCAGCTGCTATCAGACAAGATAGAAATATTAAAGGCATCCAACCCCAAAATATTGAGCATAAAATAAGTCTTTATGCTGATGATGTATTACTTTTCCTCCACAACTCACAGACATCTCTCACTCACACGATCACACTCATAAATAAATTCTCAGCACTTTCTGACTACTCTATCAATTGGTCTAAGACCACAGTTCTGCCCATTAACTGTAGGGTCCAGAATATACCTGCGATCACTTTACAGTCAGGAAATATTAGATATTTAGGCATAAACATTTCCTCCAGGCTCTCAGAGCTAACAAAGCTAAATTATGTGCAATTATTAAAGACAGTAGAGGACGATCTCTCTCGTTGGAAGTCCTTACCTATATCACTTATGGGGAGAGTTACAACCATTAAAATGATGATACTACCAAAAGTTAACTATTTGTTCTCAATGATCCCCATAAAACCATCTGCTACTTGGTTTAAGTCACTAGATTAATGCATCTCCAAATTTCTGTGGAAAAACAAACCACCACGTATTAGTTTAAAAACGCTACAGAAAACCAAGGAAAGTGGTTGATTAGATTTACCTCATTTTCAGCGCTATTCCTTAGCCAATAGGTTACAGTATATATCAAAATGGTTTAAACCTAGCCCAATAGATGAACCACACAGCTTCTGGCCACAAATATGTTTGAACACCTTTAGAATGACTCGAAATCCTAATTTACAGCTCATACAATACAAAATTCTTCATAGAACACACTATACAGGACAAAGGATGTTCAGGATGGGTCTAACACACTCTAACATCTGCTCACATTGCACAGATAACACACCTGATGATTATGCACACGCTTTGTGGTTTTGTGCGCCTGTCCAGAAGTTCTGGTTTGAAGTGTGTACGGACCTATCAACGTGGCTAAAGTGTAGCATTCCTGCATGCTGGGTGACTTAGACAACATCAACATGGAAATTAACTCAGCACACATGGTCCTCACAGTGTTATGTATCGCAAAGAAAACTATTCTCATGAACTGGAAAGTGAAGAATAATCTGTGTATTAACCTGTTTAGAAATGTTCTTTTAGATTATATTAGCATGGAAACAATGTCTGCCTCCTTAAAACATCAATTGGCTGAATTTCATTCTCTCTGGTCCCCGCTGATTAACTGTGTGGCTTCGGGCGTCTGGTGGTCTCTCGGGTCGTGGGGACCGGGTTGGTCATTGCTGGGGGGGACTGTGTGTCGGGCTTGGAGGGCAGTTTTGGGGGCTTGCGGGTGGGGCTGTCTTGCTGTGTGGGGCGGGGTCCCTTAGGGGCCTTGGGGTGGTGGCTGCTGGCTCTATACCGGGTGGCTGGGCCGCTCTGGCGTGGGTGGTGGTGCTGGGCCTGGGCCCTGGTGGCTGGGCGCTGCCTTGCGCCCGGGGGGGCTGGGTTGCCCTGGACATGCCACAGTATGGGTGGGTTAGTGCAGGTCCTGGTGCCAGGCTTGTTGCTCTGGGACCTCCAGGGTGTCCGCAGGTGGTTGTTTTCTTTAGGGTGTTGGGGCGTGCGGTGGGGGGGTTGCTTTTCCCCTGATGGGGGGGGGCCAGGGTGATGGTGGGTCTCAGGCCCGGGCTGCTGCGTCTGGTGTGACCGGGTGGTTTGTTTGTTGTTGTTTGTGTGTTTGTTTGTAGAGGTCCTCCGGGGTGGGGCTGGGTTGAGTGGGGTGGGGCGGGGTGGGTACCTTCTGGGGGTACAGTAGCTCCCGGAATATGGTCGCTGCAGGCCCCGAGCCTGGTGGACATCAGGCCCTCCTGCCCTGTGCTGGGTCCCAGGTAGCGGGGGTGCCTATTGCTGCCAGTCCCTGGCTGCCCTCTCCGGGGGAGAGTAGCTCTCCCGGTGTATATCCCCATACCCTCTCCCTTTTGGCTCCTGTACACAGCACACACTCACACATGAAGGGTTTTGGGGGGCGTGTGTGTTCTGTGGGGTGTAGTGGATGGGGCCACGTAGGTGGTCCCCTTGGCTGCACTCTGCAGTTCCCCGCCCCTGTTTTAATTACACCTTAGACATCACTACTTATCAAACACACACACACACACACATTACGTCTTGGGGGGTGGTTGCACTGAGTGGCATCTGGTGGACGGGGCTCTTTGGGTATGTAGGCTGCCCAGAGGGCCGCCCTCCCAGTTCTACAAGGTTGGCTGCCCCTCAATTTTAATCGCTCACTATTAGAAAATATTGAAGAGCCAGAAGGGTGAGGGGAGGGGTCTTCTCACACCCCTGCTTCCTGGTTGCTGCTCGGGAAGGAGTGGCCAGGAGGAATTAATTATTCTGCTGGTTCAGGGTCTGTGGTGGCTGGGGGGCTGCTGGCCCCATGGTGTGCCCACTGTGCTAGACCCCAGCGGAGTCAAGGGAGGGATGACGTGTGGATGTATGGGACGTGAAAGTGTGTGTGGTGATGATTGGGCCTGGGTCTGGGACTTGCTGTCGCCTGGCCTGCCTGTGCTTCTCCCAATGGGGGGGCGGCGTTGCCTCTCCCCACTCCTCGCGACTTCACCCACCTGTGGGCACGTCCTGACTGCCAGGGCTCTTGGCCAGGGGCACTGGGGCAGGCGCTGACCCACTGCGTGGCTGTCTGGGGCGCTTGGCCCTCCCGGGTATTGGGTGGGGCCTCTGCCGGGGGGTTTTGGGGCGCTCGGGCTCCTGGGGCCGGGTCCGGTGCACGGCCCATGTCTGGGCGGCTGGGGCCTGGTGGGGTCGGTGGGCTGTTGCCCCTGGCTCCCGGGCGCCTCTGCCCTATGCTTATGGGGGCTCTGTCCGGGGGCTTCCACTGCTGTCTTCTGGGTGGATGCGTGGTTGTCCCTGCGGTGGGCATCCTGGGTTCTGTGCTCCGTGGGGGCTGCTGGTGGCCTGGGTCTTGTGGGCCTCTCTGCCTGTTTCTGATTGCTTGGGGGGGCTGTGGATTGTGGCCGTGTACACTTATACACTCATAAGTAAGAACGGTTATCATGTAGGTCCTGTGCCATGGGTGTTGCATGTTCTCACACACACACACACACACACACAATACACATTCATTAGTCCAGTAGCAGTTGATGTATTACCATGTCGCCTCAGGTCATCTATATGCACAGTTGTGTTGTATGCGATTGCCACTACTTGTGCTTGTTTTTGTTTGTTTGTGTGTTTGTTTTTTATCTGCTTGTTTGCATGGTCCTCGCAGTGTTATGTATCGCAAAGAAAACTATTCTCATGAACTGGAAAGCGAAAAACAGTCTGTGTATTAAGCAGTTTAGAAATGTTGTTTTAGATTATATTAGCATGGAAACAATGTCTGCCTCCTCAAAACATCAATTGGCTGAATTTCATTCTCTCTGGTCCCCGCTGATTAGCTTTATCACATAGTGGTGGTGGTGGGTTGCTGTCCCGTCGCTCTGGGCGGTTGGGTGTGTGCTGGGGGGGGGCTGTGTGGCTTTGGGCGTCTGGTGGTCTCACGGGTCGTGGGGACCGGGTTGGTCATTGCTGGGGGGGACTGTGTGTCGGGCTTGGAGGGCAGTTTTGGGGGCTTGCGGGTGGGGCTGTCTTGCTGTGTGGGGCGGGGTCCCTTAGGGGCCTTGGGGTGGTGGCTGCTGGCTCTGTACCGGGTGGCTGGGCCGCTCTGGCATGGGTGGTGGTGCTGGGCCTGGGCCCTGGTGGCTGGGCGCTGCCTTGCGCCCGGGGGGGCTGGGTTGCCCTGGGCATGCCACAGTATGGGTGGGTTGGTGCAGGTCCTGGTGCCAGGCTTGTTGCTCTGGGACCTCCAGGGTATCCGCAGGTGGTTGTTTTCTTTAGGGTGTTGGGGCGTGCGGTGGGGGGGGGTGCTTTTCCCCTGTTGAGGGGGGGGCCTGGGTGATGGTGGGTCTCAGGCCCGGGCTGCTGCGTCTGGTGTGACCGGGTGGTTTGTTTGTTGTTGTTTGTTTGTTTTTTTGTAGAGGTCCTCCGGGGTGGGATGGGGTTGGTTGAGTGGGGTTGGACGGGGTGGGTACTTTCTGGGGGTACAGTAGCTCCCGGAATATGGTCGCTGCAAGCCCCGAGCCTGGTGGACATCAGGCCCTCTTGATGTCCTGATGTGTTGGGTCCGAGGTAGCGGGTGCCTATTGCAGCCAGTCCCTGGCTGCCCTCTCTGGGGGAGACTAGCTCTCCCGGTGTATATCCCCATACCCCTCTCCCTTTTGGCTCCTGTACACAGCACACACTCACACATGAAGGGTTTTGGGGGCGTGTGTGTTCTGTGGGGTGTAGTGGATGGGGCCACGTAGGCGGTCCCCTTGGCTGCACTCTGCAGTTCCCCACCCCTTTTTTAATTACACCTTAGACATCACTACTTATCAAACACACACATACACACTAGGTGGTTGCACTGAGTGGCATCTGGTGGGCGGGGCTCTTTGGGTATGTAGGCTGCCCAGAGGGCCGTGCTCCCAGTTCTACCAGTTCGGGTTTGGGTCACACTTCATCAACTGGATAAGGATATTATATAGCTCCCCAAATGCAAGTGTCAGGACAAATGATCAAACTTCTCCAAGCTTCAGTCTGCAGAGAGGTACAAGACCGGGTTGCCCACTTTCTCCCTCACAATACTTTATATATTTTTGATAGTAGTTTTGGGGTGCAGATGCTTAGAAATTCTGCTACCCTAATCGGGAGTTGTAAGTCTGGTTGGTGGAGGATATATTTCTTTCTTATTATAGACTTAAGTTGTTGATATTCTAGGAATTTATTGCTGCCTATCTCATGTTGTGATATGAGCTCATCAAATGAAATAAAATTTCCATTTTGGATTATATGTTCCAGATGTTTGATTCCTTTGATCTTCCACAGAGTAAAGTTTAGCATTTTTTTGTTTTGCAGGATGTCAGGATTGTTCCAGATGGGTGTAAGCTTACACGGGACAAGTGAAGACTTTGTTATTTTTAGAAATTCCCACCAGGCTGTCAGAGAGGTGCTGATGTTAATGCTTTTAAAACATTTGTGATTTTTTTACGTTTTGACTAATAAGTGGCAGGTCAGAGATTTCCAGATTATCACACAATGCTTGTTCTATATTCATCCATGGTTCATCTATTGGGCTAGGTTTAAACCATTTTGATATATACTGTAACCTATTGGCTTACAACTCCCGATTAGAGTAGCAGAATTTCTAAGCATCTGCATCCCAAAACTACTATCAAAAATACATAAATTATTGTCTAAGATAGATGACACAATGTCTTTACCATCCTAAAAATGGGAGGCAGATTTATCCATCAGTTCTAGTCATAGCTTCTGGCCACAAATATGTTTGAACACCTTCAGAATGACTCGAAATCCTAATTTACAGCTCATACAATACAAAATTCTTCATAGAACACACTATACAGGACAAAGGATGTTAAGGATGGGTCTAACACGCTCAAACATCTGCTCACATTGCACAGATAACACACCTGATGATTATGCACACGCTTTGTGGTTTTGTGCGCCTGTCCAGAAGGTCTGGTTTGAAGTCTGTACGGACCTATCAACATGGCTAAAGTGTAGCATTCCTGCATGCCCCACACTGTGCATACTGGGTGACTTAGACAACATCAACATGGAAATGAACTCAGCACACATGGTCATCACAGTGTTATGTATCGCAAAGAAAACTATTCTCATGAACTGGAAAGCGAAGAACAATCTGTGTATTAACCAGTTTAGAAATGTTCTTTTAGATTACATTAGCATGGAAACAATGTCTGCCTCTTTCAAACATCAATTGGCTGAATTTCATTCTCTCTGGTCCCCGCTGATTAGCTTTATCACATAGTGGTGGTGGTGGGTTGCTGTCCCGTCGCTCTGGGCGGTTGGGTGTGTGCTGGGGGGGGGCTGTGTGGCTTCGGGCGTCTGGTGGTCTCTCGGGTCGTGGGGACTGGGTTGGTGATTGCTGGGGGGGACTGTGTGTCGGGCTTGGAGGGCAGTTTTGGGGGCTTGCAGGTGGGGCTGTCTTGCGGTGTGGGGCGGGGTCCCTTAGGGGCCTTGGGGTGGTGGCTGCTAAGTACTGGAATCATACACTTCCTCTATGTAACCAGATAATTGCCGAGAAAGGCTGACTTGTAGTGGGCACATCTTCCTCCCTGATGTGATTATTCTCTGCAGCTGAAACTGAGACTCTCAGATCACTTCGTGTCTGCCAACAAAGAAGCAGCAGCTGCTGAAGATGACCAACTTCCTCATGTGTCACAGGATGATCAGACGTTGCAACAAAAGACATGCAGGTGGTCGAGAGAAGAGAAGAAGCTTACAGCACCTGGTATTCCCAAGAGATTTCCCATCCAAGTACTAACCAGGCCCAACACTGCTTGGCTTCCGAGATCAGACGAGGTCAGGCATGTTCAGGGTGGTGTGGCCGTAAGCAACAATGTCTCTGACAAATGTGCATTATATAGGTACTGGAATCATACGGTTCCTCTATGCAACCAGATAATTGCCGAGAAAGGCTGATGTGTAGCGGGCATATTATCTTCTCTGATGTGGTCATTCTCTGCAACTGAAACTGAGACTCTCAGATCACTTCGTGTCTTCCAACAAAGCAGCAGCAGCTGAAGATGACCAACTTCCTCATGTGTCACAGGGTGATCAGACGTTGCAACAAAAGACATGCAGGTTGTAGAGAGAAGAGAAAACGCTTACAGCACCTGGTATTCCCAAGCAGTCTCCCATTAAAGTACTAACCAGGACCAACCCTCCTTGGCTTCCGAGATCAGACGAGGTCGGGCATATTCAGGGTGGTGTGGCCGTAAGGAACAATTTCTGTGACAAATGTGCATTATATAGGTACTGGAATCATACACTTCCTCTATGTAACCAGATAATTGCAGAGAAAGGCTGACTTGTTATGGGCACATCTTCTTCCCTGATGTGATTATTCTCTGCAGCTGAAACTGAGACTCTCAGATCACTTGGTGTCTGCCAACAAAGCAGCAGCAGCTGAAGATGACCAACTTCCTCATGTGTCACAGGGTGATCAGGCGTTGCAACAAAAGACATGCAGGTTGTAGAGAGAAGAGAAAACGCTTACAGCACCTGGTATTCCCAAGCAGTCTACCATCCAAGTACTAACCAGGCTCAAACCTGCTTGGCTTCCGAGATCAGACGAGGTCGGGTATATTCAGGGTGGTGTGGCCGTAAGCAACAATAACTGTGACAAATGTGCATTATATAAGTACTGGAATCATACACTTCCTCTATGTAACCAGATAATTTCCGAGAAAGGCTCACTTGTTATGGGCACATCTTCTTCCCTGATGTGATCATTCTCTGCAGCTGAAACTGAGACTCTCAGATCACTTCGTGTCTGCCAACAAAGCAGCAGCAGCTGCTGAAGATGACCAACTTCCTCATGTGTCACAGGGTGATCAGACGTTGCAACAAAAGACATGCAGGTGGTAGAGAGAAGAGAAAAAGCTTACCATACCTGGCATTCCCAAGAGGTCTTCCATCCAAGTACTAACCAGGCCCAAACCTCCTTGGCTTCCGAGATCAGACGAGGTCGAGCATGTTCAGGGTGGTGTGGCCGTAAGCAACAGTGTCTCTGACAAATGTGCATTATATAGGTACTGGAATCATACGGTTCCTCTATGCAACCAGATCATTTCCGAGAAAGGCTGATGTGTAGTGGGCACATCTTCTTCCCTGACGTGATTATTCTCTGCAGCTGAAACTGAGACTCTCAGATCACTTTGTGTCTGCCAACAAAGCAGCAGCAGCTGAAGATGACCAACTTCCTCATGTGTCACAGGGTGATCAGACGTTGCAACAAAAGACATGCAGGTGGTAGAGAGAAGAGAAAAAGCTTACAGCACCTGGTATTCCCAGAGAGTCTATCATCCAAGTACTAACCAGGCCCAAACCTGCTTGGCTTCCGAGATCAGACGTGGTCAGGCATATTCAGGGTGGTGTGGCGGTAAGCAACCATAACTGTGACAAATGTGCATTATAAAGATATTGGAATCATACAGTTCCTCTATGTAACCAGATAATTGCCAAGAAAAGCTGATAAGTAGTGGGCACATCTTCTTCCCTGACGTGATTATTCTCTCGAGCTGAAACTGAGACTCTCAGATCACTTTGTGTCTGCCAACAAAGCAGCAGAAGCTGAAGATGACCAACTTCCTCATGTGTCACAGGGTGATCAGACGTTGCAACAAAAGACATGCAGGTGGTAGAGAGAAGAGAAAAAGCTTACAGCACCTCGTATTCCCAAGAGGTCTTCCATCCAAGTCCAAACCAGGCCCAACTGTGCTTGGCTTCCGAGATCAGACGAGGTCGGGCATGTTCAGGGTTGTGTGGCCGTAAGCAACAATGTCTCTGACAAATGTGCATTATATAGGTACTGGAATCATATGGTTCCTCTATGCAACCAGATAATTGCCGAGAAAGGCTGATGTGTAGCGGGCATATCATCTTCTCTGATGTGATCATTCTCTTCAGCTGAAACTGAGACTCTCAGATCACTTCGTGTCTGCCAACAAAGCAGCAGCAGCTGAAGATGACCACCTTCCTCATGTGTCACAGGGTGATCAGACGTTGCAACAAAAGACATGCAGGTGGTAGAGAGAAGAAAAAAAGCTTACAGCACCTGGTATTCCCAAGCGGTCTCCCATCAAAGTACTAACCAGGCCCAACCCTCCTTGGCTTCCGAGATCAGACGAGGTTGGACATATTCAGGGTGGTTTGGCCGTAAGCAACAATCTCTGTGACAAATGCGCATTATATAGGCAATCAAATCATATGGTTCCTCTATGTAACCAGATAATTGCAGAGAAAGGCTAACTTGTTGTGTGCATATCTTCTTCCCTGACGTGATAATTCTCTCCAGCTGAAAATGAGACTCTCAGATCACTTCGTGTCTGCCAACAAAGCAGCAGCAGCTGAAGATGACCAACTTCCTCATGTGTCACAGGGTGATCAGACATTGCAACAAAAGACATGCAGGTGGTTGAGAGAAGAGAAAAAGCTTAAAGCACCTGGTATTCCCAAAAGGTCTTCCATCCAAGTACAAACCAGGCCCAACTGTGCTTGGCTTCCGAGATCAGACGAGGGCGGGCATGTTCAGGGTGGTGTGGCCGTAAGCAACAATGTCTCTGAAAAATGTGCATTATATAGGTACTGGAATCATACGGTTCCTCTATGCAACCAGATAATTGCAGAGAAAGACTGATGTGTAGTGGGCACATCTTGTTCCCTGACGTGATCATTCTCTTCAGCTGAAACTGAGACTCTCAGATCACTTCGTGTTTGCCAACAAAGCAGCCGCAGCTGAAGATGACCAAATACCTCATGTGTCACAGGGTGATCAGACGTTGCAACAAAACACATGCAGGTGGTAGAGAGAAGAGAAAAACCTTACAGCACCTGGTATTCCCAAAAGGTCTCCCACCCAAGTACTAACCAGGCCCAACACTGCTTGGCTTCCGAGATCAGACGAGGTCAGGCAAATTCAGGGTGGTGTGGCCGTAAGTAACAATGTCTGTGACAAATGTGCATTATATAGGTACAGGAATCATACGGTTCCTCTATGTAACCAGATAATTGCTGAGAAAGGCTGATGTGTAGTGGGCACATCTTCTTCCCTGACGTGATTATTCTCTTCAGCTGAAACTGAGACTCTCAGATCACTTCGTGTCTTCCAACAAAGCAGCAGCAGCTGAAGATGGCCAACTTCCTCATGTGTCACAGGGTGATCAGACGTTGCAACAAAAGACATGCAGGTTGTAGAGAGAAGAGAAAACGCTTACAGCACCTGGTATTCCCAAGCAGTCTCCCATTAAAGTACTAACCAGGCCCAACCCTCCTTGGCTTCCGAGATCAGACGAGGTCAGGCTTATTCAGGGTGGTGTGGCCGTAAGGAACAATTTCTGTGACACATGTGCATTATATAGGTACTGGAATCATACACTTCCTCTATGAAACCAGATAATTGCCGAGAAAGGCTGACTTGTAGTGGGCACATATTCTTCCCTGATGTGATTATTCTCTGCAACTGAAACTGAGACTCTCAGATCACTCTGTGTCTGCCAACAAAGCAGCAGCAGCTGAAGATGACCAACTTCCTCATGTGTCACAGGGTGATCAGACGTTGCAAAAAAAGACATGCAGGTGGTAGAGAGAAGAGATAAAGCTTACAGCACCTGGTATTTTCAAGCGGTCTCCCACCAAAGTACTAACCAGGCCCAACTCTTCTTGGCTTCCGAGATCAGACGAGGTCAGGCATATTGAGGGTGGTGTGGCCGTAAGCAACAATGTCTGTGACAAATGTGCATTATATAAGTACAGGAATCATACGGTTCCTCTATGTAACCAGATAATTGCTGAGAAAGGCTGATGTGTAGTGGGCACATCTTCTTCCCTGACGTGATTATTCTCTTCAGCTGAAACTGAGACTCTCAGATCACTTCGTGTCTGCCAACAAAGCAGCAGAAGCTGAAGATGACCAACTTCCTCATGTGTCACAGGGAGATCAGACGTTGCAACAAAAGACATGCAGGTTGTTGAGAGAAGAGAAAACGCTTACAGCACCTGGTATTCCCAAGCAGTCTCCCATTAAAGTACTAACCAGGCCCAACCCTCCTTGGCTTCCGAGATCAGACGAGGTCGGGCATATTCAGGGTGGTGTGGCCGTAAGGAACAATTTCTGTGACAAATGTGCATTATATAGGTACTGGAATCATACACTTCCTCTATGTAACCAGATAATTGCAGAGAAAGGCTGACTTGTTATGGGCACATCTTCTTCCCTGATGTGATTATTCTCTGCAGCTGAAACTGAGACTCTCAGATCACTTGGTGTCTGCCAACAAAGCAGCAGCAGCTGAAGATCACCAACTTCCTCATGTGTCACAGGGTGATCAGACGTTGCAACAAAAGACATGCAGGTTGTAGAGAGAAGAGAAAACGCTTACAGCACCTGGTATTCCCAAGCAGTCTACCATCCAAGTACTAACCAGGCTCAAACGTGCTTGGCTTCCGAGATCAGACGAGGTCGGGTATATTCAGGGTGGTGTGGCCGTAAGCAACAATAACTGTGACAAATGTGCATTATATAAGTACTGGAATCATACACTTCCTCTATGTAACCAGATAATTTCCGAGAAAGGCTCACTTGTTATGGGCATATCTTCTTCCCTGATGTGATCATTCTCTGCAACTTAAACTGAGACTCTCAGATCACTTCGTGTCTGCCAACAAAGCAGCAGCAGCTGCTGAAGATGACCAACTTCCTCATGTGTCACAGGGTGATCAGACGTTGCAACAAAAGACATGCAGGTGGTAGAGAGAAGAGAAAAAGCTTACCACACCTGGTATTCCCAAGAGGTCTCCTATCCAAGTACTAACCAGGCCCAAACCTCCTTGGCTTCCGAGATCAGACGAGGTCGAGCATGTTCAGGGTGGTGTGGCCGTAAGCAACAATGTCTCTGACAAATGTGCATTATATAGGTACTGGAATCATACGGTTCCTCTATGCAACCAGATCATTTCCGAGAAAGGCTGATGTGTAGTGGGCACATCTTCTTCCCTGACGTGATTATTCTCTGCAGCTGAAACTGAGACTCTCAGATCACTTTGTGTCTGCCAACAAAGCAGCAGTAGCTGAAGATGACCAACTTCCTCATGTGTCACAGGGTGATCAGACGTTGCAACAAAAGACATGCAGGTGGTAGAGAGAAGAGAAAAAGCTTACAGCACCTGGCATTCCCAAGAGGTCTTCCATCCAAGTACAAACCAGGCCCAACTGTGCTTGGCTTCCGAGATCAGACGAGGTCGGGCATGTTCAGGGTTGTGTGGCCGTAAGCAACAATGTCTCTGACAAATGTGCATTATATAGGTACTGGAATCATACGGTTCTTCTATGCAACCAGATAATTGCCGAGAAAGGCTGATGTGTAGCGGGTAAATCATCTTCTCTGATGTGATCATTCTCTGCAACTGAAACTGAGACTCTCAGATCACTTCGTGTCTGCCAACAAAGCAGCAGAAGCTGAAGATGACCAACTTCCTCATGTGTCACAGGGTGATCAGACGTTGCAACAAAAGACATGCAGGTGGTAGAGAGAAGAGAAAAAGCTTACAGCACCTGGTATTCCCAAGCGGTCTCCCATCAAAGTACTAACCAGGCCCAACCCTCCTTGGCTTCCGAGATCAGACGAGGTTGGACATATTCAGGGTGGTTTGGCCGTAAGCAACAATCTCTGTGACAAATGCGCATTATATAGGTAATCAAATCATATGGTTCCTCTATGTAACCAGATATTTGCAGAGAAAGGCTGATATGTAGCGGGCATATCTTGTTCCCTGACGTGATAATTCTCTCCAGCTGAAAATGAGACTCTCAGATCACTTCGTGTCTGCCAACAAAGCAGCAGCAGCTGAAGATGACCAACTTCCTCATGTGTCACAGGGTGATCAGACATTGCAACAAAAGACATGCAGGTGGTTGAGAGAAGAGAAAAAGCTTAAAGCACCTGGTATTCCCAAGAGGTCTTCCATCCAAGTACAAACCAGGCCCAACTGTGCTTGGCTTCCGAGATCAGACGAGGAAGGGGATGTTCAGGGTGGTGTGGCCGTAAGCAACAATATCTCTGAAAAATGTGCATTATATAGGTACTGGAATCATACGGTTCCTCTATGCAACCAGATAATTGCAGAGAAAGGCTGATGTGTAGTGGGCACATCTTGTTCCCTGACGTGATCATTCTCTTCAGCTGAAACTGAGACTCTCAGATCACTTTGTGTTTGCCAACAAAGCAGCCGCAGCTGAAGATGACCAAATACCTCATGTGTCACAGGGTGATCAGACGTTGCAACAAAAGACATGTAGGTTGTAGAGAGAAGAGAAAACGCTTACAGCACCTGGTATTCCCAAGCAGTCTCCCATTAAAGTACTAACCAGGCCCAACCCTCCTCGGCTTCCGAGATCAGACGAGGTCAGGCTTATTCAGGGTGGTGTGGCCGTAAGGAACAATTTCTGTGACAAATGTGCATTATATAAGTACTGGAATCATACACTTCCTCTATGTAACCAGATAATTTCCGAGAAAGGCTCACTTGTTATGGGCATATCTTCTTCCCTGATGTGATCATTCTCTGCAACTTAAACTGAGACTCTCAGATCACTTCGTGTCTGCCAACAAAGCAGCAGCAGCTGCTGAAGATGACCAACTTCCTCATGTGTCACAGGGTGATCAGACGTTGCAACAAAAGACATGCAGGTGGTAGAGAGAAGAGAAAAAGCTTACCACACCTGGTATTCCCAAGAGGTCTCCTATCCAAGTACTAACCAGGCCCAAACCTCCTTGGCTTCCGAGATCAGACGAGGTCGAGCATGTTCAGGGTGGTGTGGCCGTAAGCAACAATGTCTCTGACAAATGTGCATTATATAGGTACTGGAATCATACGGTTCCTCTATGCAACCAGATCATTTCCGAGAAAGGCTGATGTGTAGTGGGCACATCTTCTTCCCTGACGTGATTATTCTCTGCAGCTGAAACTGAGACTCTCAGATCACTTTGTGTCTGCCAACAAAGCAGCAGTAGCTGAAGATGACCAACTTCCTCATGTGTCACAGGGTGATCAGACGTTGCAACAAAAGACATGCAGGTGGTAGAGAGAAGAGAAAAAGCTTACAGCACCTGGCATTCCCAGAGAGTCTACCATCCAAGTACAAACCAGGCCCAAACCTGCTTGGCTTCCGAGATCAGACGTGGTCGGGCATATTCAGGGTGGTGTGGCGGTAAGCAACCATAACTGTGACAAATGTGCATTATAAAGGTACTGGAATCATACAGTTCCTCTATGTAACCAGATAATTGCCGAGAAAAGCTGATAAGTAGTGGGCACATCTTCTTCCCTGACGTGATTATTCTCTCGAGCTGAAACTGAGACTCTCAGATCACTTTGTGTCTGCCAACAAAGCAGCAGAAGCTGAAGATGACCAACTTCCTCATGTGTCACAGGGTGATCAGACGTTGCAACAAAAGACATGCAGGTGGTAGAGAGAAGAGAAAAAGCTTACAGCACCTCGTATTCCCAAGAGGTCTTCCATCCAAGTACAAACCAGGCCCAACTGTGCTTGGCTTCCGAGATCAGACGAGGTCGGGCATGTTCAGGGTTGTGTGGCCGTAAGCAACAATGTCTCTGACAAATGTGCATTATATAGGTACTGGAATCATACGGTTCTTCTATGCAACCAGATAATTGCCGAGAAAGGCTGATGTGTAGCGGGTAAATCATCTTCTCTGATGTGATCATTCTCTGCAACTGAAACTGAGACTCTCAGATCACTTCGTGTCTGCCAACAAAGCAGCAGAAGCTGAAGATGACCAACTTCCTCATGTGTCACAGGGTGATCAGACGTTGCAACAAAAGACATGCAGGTGGTAGAGAGAAGAGAAAAAGCTTACAGCACCTGGTATTCCCAAGCGGTCTCCCATCAAAGTACTAACCAGGCTCAACCCTCCTTGGCTTCCGAGATCAGACGAGGTTGGACATATTCAGGGTGGTTTGGCCGTAAGCAACAATCTCTGTGACAAATGCGCATTATATAGGTAATCAAATCATATGGTTCCTCTATGTAACCAGATATTTGCAGAGAAAGGCTGATATGTAGCGGGCATATCTTGTTCCCTGACGTGATAATTCTCTCCAGCTGAAAATGAGACTCTCAGATCACTTCGTGTCTGCCAACAAAGCAGCAGCAGCTGAAGATGACCAACTTCCTCATGTGTCACAGGGTGATCAGACATTGCAACAAAAGACATGCAGGTGGTTGAGAGAAGAGAAAAAGCTTAAAGCACCTGGTATTCCCAAGAGGTCTTCCATCCAAGTACAAACCAGGCCCAACTGTGCTTGGCTTCCGAGATCAGACGAGGAAGGGGATGTTCAGGGTGGTGTGGCCGTAAGCAACAATATCTCTGAAAAATGTGCATTATATAGGTACTGGAATCATACGGTTCCTCTATGCAACCAGATAATTGCAGAGAAAGGCTGATGTGTAGTGGGCACATCTTGTTCCCTGACGTGATCATTCTCTTCAGCTGAAACTGAGACTCTCAGATCACTTTGTGTTTGCCAACAAAGCAGCCGCAGCTGAAGATGACCAAATACCTCATGTGTCACAGGGTGATCAGACGTTGCAACAAAAGACATGTAGGTTGTAGAGAGAAGAGAAAACGCTTACAGCACCTGGTATTCCCAAGCAGTCTCCCATTAAAGTACTAACCAGGCCCAACCCTCCTCGGCTTCCGAGATCAGACGAGGTCAGGCTTATTCAGGGTGGTGTGGCCGTAAGGAACAATTTCTGTGACAAATGTGCATTATATAGGTACTGGAATCATACACTTCCTCTATGAAACCAGATAATTGCCGAGAAAGGCTGACTTGTAGTGGGCACATATTCTTCCCTGATGTGATTATTCTCTGCAGCTGAAACTGAGACTCTCAGATCACTCTGTGTCTGCCAACAAAGCAGCAGCAGCTGAAGATGACCAACTTCCTCATGTGTCACAGGGTGATCAGACGTTGCAAAAAAAGACATGCAGGTGGTAGAGAGAAGAGAAAAAGCTTACAGCACCTGGTATTTTCAAGCGGTCTCCCACCCAAGTACTAACCAGGCCCAACTCTGCTTGGCTTCCGAGATCAGACGAGGTCAGGCATATTCAGGGTGGTGTGGCCGTAAGCAACAATGTCTGTGACAAATGTGCATTATATAAGTACAGGAATCATACGGTTCCTCTATGTAACCAGATAATTGCTGAGAAAGGCTGATGTGTAGTGGGCACATCTTCTTCCCTGACGTGATTATTCTCTTCAGCTGAAACTGAGACTCTCAGATCACTTCGTGTCTTCCAACAAAGCAGCAACAGCTGAAGATGACCAACTTCCTCATGTGTCACAGGGTGATCAGACGTTGCAACAAAACACATGCAGGTGGTAGAGAGAAGAGAAAAAGCTTACAGCACCTGGTACTCCCAAGCTGTCTCCCATCCAAGTACTAACCAGGTACAACCCTGCTTGGCGTCCGAGATCAGACGAGGTCAGGCTTCTTCAGGGTGGTGTGGCCGTAAGCAACAATGTCTCTGACAAATGTGCATTATATAGGTACTGGAATCATACGGTTCCTCTATGCAACCAGATAATTGCCGAGAAAGGCTGATGTGTAGCGGGCAAATAATCTTCTCTGATGTGATCATTCTCTGCAACTGAAACTGAGACTCTCAGATCACTTCGTGTCTGCCAACAAAGCAGCAGCAGCTGCTGAAGATGACCAACTTCCTCATGTGTCATAGGGTGATCAGACGTTGCAACAAAAGACATGCAGGTGGTAGAGAGCAGAGAAAAAGCTTAAAGCACCTGGTATTCCCAAAAGGTCTTCCATCCAAGTACAAACCAGGCCCAACTGTGCTTGGCTTCCGAGATCAGACGAGGGCGGGCATGTTCAGGGTGGTGTGGCCGTAAGCAACAATATCTCTGAAAAATGTGCATTATATAGGTACTGGAATCATACGGTTCCTCTATGCAACCAGATAATTGCAGAGAAAGACTGATGTGTAGTGGGCACATCTTGTTCCCTGACGTGATCATTCTCTTCAGCTGAAACTGAGACTCTCAGATCACTTCGTGTTTGCCAACAAAGCAGCCGCAGCTGAAGATGACCAAATACCTCATGTGTCACAGGGTGATCAGACGTTGCAACAAAACACATGCAGGTGGTAGAGAGAAGAGAAAAACCTTACAGCACCTGGTATTCCCAAAAGGTCTCCCACCCAAGTACTAACCAGGCCCAACACTGCTTGGCTTCCGAGATCAGACGAGGTCAGGCAAATTCAGGGTGGTGTGGCCGTAAGTAACAATGTCTGTGACAAATGTGCATTATATAGGTACAGGAATCATACGGTTCCTCTATGTAACCAGATAATTGCTGAGAAAGGCTGATGTGTAGTGGGCACATCTTCTTCCCTGACGTGATTATTCTCTTCAGCTGAAACTGAGACTCTCAGATCACTTCGTGTCTTCCAACAAAGCAGCAGCAGCTGAAGATGGCCAACTTCCTCATGTGTCACAGGGTGATCAGACGTTGCAACAAAAGACATGCAGGTTGTAGAGAGAAGAGAAAACGCTTACAGCACCTGGTATTCCCAAGCAGTCTCCCATTAAAGTACTAACCAGGCCCAACCCTCCTTGGCTTCCGAGATCAGACGAGGTCAGGCTTATTCAGGGTGGTGTGGCCGTAAGGAACAATTTCTGTGACACATGTGCATTATATAGGTACTGGAATCATACACTTCCTCTATGAAACCAGATAATTGCCGAGAAAGGCTGACTTGTAGTGGGCACATATTCTTCCCTGATGTGATTATTCTCTGCAACTGAAACTGAGACTCTCAGATCACTCTGTGTCTGCCAACAAAGCAGCAGCAGCTGAAGATGACCAACTTCCTCATGTGTCACAGGGTGATCAGACGTTGCAAAAAAAGACATGCAGGTGGTAGAGAGAAGAGAAAAAGCTTACAGCACCTGGTATTTTCAAGCGGTCTCCCACCAAAGTACTAACCAGGCCCAACTCTTCTTGGCTTCCGAGATCAGACGAGGTCAGGCATATTGAGGGTGGTGTGGCCGTAAGCAACAATGTCTGTGACAAATGTGCATTATATAAGTACAGGAATCATACGGTTCCTCTATGTAACCAGATAATTGCTGAGAAAGGCTGATGTGTAGTGGGCACATCTTCTTCCCTGACGTGATTATTCTCTTCAGCTGAAACTGAGACTCTCAGATCACTTCGTGTCTGCCAACAAAGCAGCAGCAGCTGAAGATGACCAACTTCCTCATGTGTCACAGGGAGATCAGACGTTGCAACAAAAGACATGCAGGTTGTTGAGAGAAGAGAAAACGCTTACAGCACCTGGTATTCCCAAGCAGTCTCCCATTAAAGTACTAACCAGGCCCAACCCTCCTTGGCTTCCGAGATCAGACGAGGTCGGGCATATTCAGGGTGGTGTGGCCGTAAGGAACAATTTCTGTGACAAATGTGCATTATATAGGTACTGGAATCATACACTTCCTCTATGTAACCAGATAATTGCAGAGAAAGGCTGACTTGTTATGGGCACATCTTCTTCCCTGATGTGATTATTCTCTGCAGCTGAAACTGAGACTCTCAGATCACTTGGTGTCTGCCAACAAAGCAGCAGCAGCTGAAGATCACCAACTTCCTCATGTGTCACAGGGTGATCAGACGTTGCAACAAAAGACATGCAGGTTGTAGAGAGAAGAGAAAACGCTTACAGCACCTGGTATTCCCAAGCAGTCTACCATCCAAGTACTAACCAGGCTCAAACGTGCTTGGCTTCCGAGATCAGACGAGGTCGGGTACATTCAGGGTGGTGTGGCCGTAAGCAACAATAACTGTGACAAATGTGCATTATATAAGTACTGGAATCATACACTTCCTCTATGTAACCAGATAATTTCCGAGAAAGGCTCACTTGTTATGGGCATATCTTCTTCCCTGATGTGATCATTCTCTGCAACTTAAACTGAGACTCTCAGATCACTTCGTGTCTGCCAACAAAGCAGCAGCAGCTGCTGAAGATGACCAACTTCCTCATGTGTCACAGGGTGATCAGACGTTGCAACAAAAGACATGCAGGTGGTAGAGAGAAGAGAAAAAGCTTACCACACCTGGTATTCCCAAGAGATCTCCTATCCAAGTACTAACCAGGCCCAAACCTCCTTGGCTTCCGAGATCAGACGAGGTCGAGCATGTTCAGGGTGGTGTGGCCGTAAGCAACAATGTCTCTGACAAATGTGCATTATATAGGTACTGGAATCATACGGTTCCTCTATGCAACCAGATCATTTCCGAGAAAGGCTGATGTGTAGTGGGCACATCTTCTTCCCTGACGTGATTATTCTCTGCAGCTGAAACTGAGACTCTCAGATCACTTTGTGTCTGCCAACAAAGCAGCAGCAGCTGAAGATGACCAACTTCCTCATGTGTCACAGGGTGATCAGACGTTGCAAAAAAAGACATGCAGGTTGTAGAGAGAAGAGAAAAAGCTTACAGCACCTGGTATTTTCAAGCGGTCTCCCACCAAAGTACTAACCAGGCCCAACTCTTCTTGGCTTCCGAGATCAGACGAGGTCAGGCATATTGAGGGTGGTGTGGCCGTAAGCAACAATGTCTGTGACAAATGTGCATTATATAAGTACAGGAATCATACGGTTCCTCTATGTAACCAGATAATTGCTGAGAAAGGCTGATGTGTAGTGGGCACATCTTCTTCCCTGACGTGATTATTCTCTTCAGCTGAAACTGAGACTCTCAGATCACTTCGTGTCTGCCAACAAAGCAGCAGCAGCTGAAGATGACCAACTTCCTCATGTGTCACAGGGAGATCAGACGTTGCAACAAAAGACATGCAGGTTGTTGAGAGAAGAGAAAACGCTTACAGCACCTGGTATTCCCAAGCAGTCTCCCATTAAAGTACTAACCAGGCCCAACCCTCCTTGGCTTCCGAGATCAGACGAGGTCGGGCATATTCAGGGTGGTGTGGCCGTAAGGAACAATTTCTGTGACAAATGTGCATTATATAGGTACTGGAATCATACACTTCCTCTATGTAACCAGATAATTGCAGAGAAAGGCTGACTTGTTATGGGCACATCTTCTTCCCTGATGTGATTATTCTCTGCAGCTGAAACTGAGACTCTCAGATCACTTGGTGTCTGCCAACAAAGCAGCAGCAGCTGAAGATCACCAACTTCCTCATGTGTCACAGGGTGATCAGACGTTGCAACAAAAGACATGCAGGTTGTAGAGAGAAGAGAAAACGCTTACAGCACCTGGTATTCCCAAGCAGTCTACCATCCAAGTACTAACCAGGCTCAAACGTGCTTGGCTTCCGAGATCAGACGAGGTCGGGTATATTCAGGGTGGTGTGGCCGTAAGCAACAATAACTGTGACAAATGTGCATTATATAAGTACTGGAATCATACACTTCCTCTATGTAACCAGATAATTTCCGAGAAAGGCTCACTTGTTATGGGCATATCTTCTTCCCTGATGTGATCATTCTCTGCAACTTAAACTGAGACTCTCAGATCACTTCGTGTCTGCCAACAAAGCAGCAGCAGCTGCTGAAGATGACCAACTTCCTCATGTGTCACAGGGTGATCAGACGTTGCAACAAAAGACATGCAGGTGGTAGAGAGAAGAGAAAAAGCTTACCACACCTGGTATTCCCAAGAGGTCTCCTATCCAAGTACTAACCAGGCCCAAACCTCCTTGGCTTCCGAGATCAGACGAGGTCGAGCATGTTCAGGGTGGTGTGGCCGTAAGCAACAATGTCTCTGACAAATGTGCATTATATAGGTACTGGAATCATACGGTTCCTCTATGCAACCAGATCATTTCCGAGAAAGGCTGACTTGTAGTGGGCACATCTTCTTCCCTGACGTGATTATTCTCTGCAGCTGAAACTGAGACTATCAGATCACTTTGTGTCTGCCAACAAAGCAGCAGTAGCTGAAGATGACCAACTTCCTCATGTGTCACAGGGTGATCAGACGTTGCAACAAAAGACATGCAGGTGGTAGAGAGAAGAGAAAAAGCTTACAGCACCTGGCATTCCCAGAGAGTCTACCATCCAAGTACAAACCAGGCCCAAACCTGCTTGGCTTCCGAGATCAGACGTGGTCGGGCATATTCAGGGTGGTGTGGCGGTAAGCAACCATAACTGTGACAAATGTGCATTATAAAGGTACTGGAATCATACAGTTCCTCTATGTAACCAGATAATTGCCGAGAAAAGCTGATAAGTAGTGGGCACATCTTCTTCCCTGACGTGATTATTCTCTCGAGCTGAAACTGAGACTCTCAGATCACTTTGTGTCTGCCAACAAAGCAGCAGAAGCTGAAGATGACCAACTTCCTCATGTGTCACAGGGTGATCAGACGTTGCAACAAAAGACATGCAGGTGGTAGAGAGAAGAGAAAAAGCTTACAGCACCTCCTATTCCCAAGAGGTCTTCCATCCAAGTACAAACCAGGCCCAACTGTGCTTGGCTTCCGAGATCAGACGAGGTCGGGCATGTTCAGGGTTGTGTGGCCGTAAGCAACAATGTCTCTGACAAATGTGCATTATATAGGTACTGGAATCATATGGTTCCTCTATGTAACCAGATAATTTCCGAGAAAGGCTCACTTGTTATGGGCATATCTTCTTCCCTGATGTGATCATTCTCTGCAACTTAAACTGAGACTCTCAGATCACTTCGTGTCTGCCAACAAAGCAGCAGCAGCTGCTGAAGATGACCAACTTCCTCATGTGTCACAGGGTGATCAGACGTTGCAACAAAAGACATGCAGGTGGTAGAGAGAAGAGAAAAAGCTTACCACACCTGGTATTCCCAAGAGGTCTCCTATCCAAGTACTAACCAGGCCCAAACCTCCTTGGCTTCCGAGATCAGACGAGGTCGAGCATGTTCAGGGTGGTGTGGCCGTAAGCAACAATGTCTCTGACAAATGTGCATTATATAGGTACTGGAATCATACGGTTCCTCTATGCAACCAGATCATTTCCGAGAAAGGCTGATGTGTAGTGGGCACATCTTCTTCCCTGACGTGATTATTCTCTGCAGCTGAAACTGAGACTCTCAGATCACTTTGTGTCTGCCAACAAAGCAGCAGTAGCTGAAGATGACCAACTTCCTCATGTGTCACAGGGTGATCAGACGTTGCAACAAAAGACATGCAGGTGGTAGAGAGAAGAGAAAAAGCTTACAGCACCTGGCATTCCCAGAGAGTCTACCATCCAAGTACAAACCAGGCCCAAACCTGCTTGGCTTCCGAGATCAGACGTGGTCGGGCATATTCAGGGTGGTGTGGCGGTAAGCAACCATAACTGTGACAAATGTGCATTATAAAGGTACTGGAATCATACAGTTCCTCTATGTAACCAGATAATTGCCGAGAAAAGCTGATAAGTAGTGGGCACATCTTCTTCCCTGACGTGATTATTCTCTCGAGCTGAAACTGAGACTCTCAGATCACTTTGTGTCTGCCAACAAAGCAGCAGAAGCTGAAGATGACCAACTTCCTCATGTGTCACAGGGTGATCAGACGTTGCAACAAAAGACATGCAGGTGGTAGAGAGAAGAGAAAAAGCTTACAGCACCTCCTATTCCCAAGAGGTCTTCCATCCAAGTACAAACCAGGCCCAACTGTGCTTGGCTTCCGAGATCAGACGAGGTCGGGCATGTTCAGGGTTGTGTGGCCGTAAGCAACAATGTCTCTGACAAATGTGCATTATATAGGTACTGGAATCATACGGTTCTTCTATGCAACCAGATAATTGCCGAGAAAGGCTGATGTGTAGCGGGTAAATCATCTTCTCTGATGTGATCATTCTCTGCAACTGAAACTGAGACTCTCAGATCACTTCGTGTCTGCCAACAAAGCAGCAGAAGCTGAAGATGACCAACTTCCTCATGTGTCACAGGGTGATCAGACGTTGCAACAAAAGACATGCAGGTGGTAGAGAGAAGAGAAAAAGCTTACAGCACCTGGTATTCCCAAGCGGTCTCCCATCAAAGTACTAACCAGGCCCAACCCTCCTTGGCTTCCGAGATCAGACGAGGTTGGACATATTCAGGGTGGTTTGGCCGTAAGCAACAATCTCTGTGACAAATGCGCATTATATAGGTAATCAAATCATATGGTTCCTCTATGTAACCAGATATTTGCAGAGAAAGGCTGATATGTAGCGGGCATATCTTGTTCCCTGACGTGATAATTCTCTCCAGCTGAAAATGAGACTCTCAGATCACTTCGTGTCTGCCAACAAAGCAGCAGCAGCTGAAGATGACCAACTTCCTCATGTGTCACAGGGTGATCAGACATTGCAACAAAAGACATGCAGGTGGTTGAGAGAAGAGAAAAAGCTTAAAGCACCTGGTATTCCCAAGAGGTCTTCCATCCAAGTACAAACCAGGCCCAACTGTGCTTGGCTTCCGAGATCAGACGAGGAAGGGGATGTTCAGGGTGGTGTGGCCGTAAGCAACAATATCTCTGAAAAATGTGCATTATATAGGTACTGGAATCATACGGTTCCTCTATGCAACCAGATAATTGCAGAGAAAGGCTGATGTGTAGTGGGCACATCTTGTTCCCTGACGTGATCATTCTCTTCAGCTGAAACTGAGACTCTCAGATCACTTTGTGTTTGCCAACAAAGCAGCCGCAGCTGAAGATGGCCAACTTCCTCATGTGTCACAGGGTGATCAGACGTTGCAACAAAAGACATGCAGGTTGTAGAGAGAAGAGAAAACGCTTACAGTACCTGGTATTCCCAAGCAGTCTCCCATTAAAGTACTAACCAGGCCCAACCCTCCTCGGCTTCCGAGATCAGACGAGGTCAGGCTTATTCAGGGTGGTGTGGCCGTAAGGAACAATTTCTGTGACAAATGTGCATTATATAGGTACTGGAATCATACACTTCCTCTATGAAACCAGATAATTGCCGAGAAAGGCTGACTTGTAGTGGGCACATATTCTTCCCTGATGTGATTATTCTCTGCAGCTGAAACTGAGACTCTCAGATCACTCTGTGTCTGCCAACAAAGCAGCAGCAGCTGAAGATGACCAACTTCCTCATGTGTCACAGGGTGATCAGACGTTGCAAAAAAAGACATGCAGGTGGTAGAGAGAAGAGAAAAAGCTTACAGCACCTGGTATTTTCAAGCGGTCTCCCACCCAAGTACTAACCAGGCCCAACTCTGCTTGGCTTCCGAGATCAGACGAGGTCAGGCATATTCAGGGTGGTGTGGCCGTAAGCAACAATGTCTGTGACAAATGTGCATTATATAAGTACAGGAATCATACGGTTCCTCTATGTAACCAGATAATTGCTGAGAAAGGCTGATGTGTAGTGGGCACATCTTCTTCCCTGACGTGATTATTCTCTTCAGCTGAAACTGAGACTCTCAGATCACTTCGTGTCTTCCAACAAAGCAGCAACAGCTGAAGATGACCAACTTCCTCATGTGTCACAGGGTGATCAGACGTTGCAACAAAACACATGCAGGTGGTAGAGAGAAGAGAAAAAGCTTACAGCACCTGGTACTCCCAAGCTGTCTCCCATCCAAGTACTAACCAGGTACAACCCTGCTTGGCGTCCGAGATCAGACGAGGTCAGGCTTCTTCAGGGTGGTGTGGCCGTAAGCAACAATGTCTCTGACAAATGTGCATTATATAGGTACTGGAATCATACGGTTCCTCTATGCAACCAGATAATTGCCGAGAAAGGCTGATGTGTAGCGGGCAAATAATCTTCTCTGATGTGATCATTCTCTGCAACTGAAACTGAGACTCTCAGATCACTTCGTGTCTGCCAACAAAGCAGCAGCAGCTGCTGAAGATGACCAACTTCCTCATGTGTCATAGGGTGATCAGACGTTGCAACAAAAGACATGCAGGTGGTAGAGAGAAGAGAAAAAGCTTAAAGCACCTGGTATTCCCAAGAGGTCTTCCATCCAAGTACTAACTAGGCCCAACCCTCCTTGGCTTCCGAGATCAGACGAGGTCGGGCATGTTCAGGGTGGTGTGGCCGTAAGCAACAATGTCTCTGACAAATGTGCATTATATAGGTACTGGAATCATACGGTTCCTCTATGCAACCAGATCATTTCCGAGAAAGGCTGATGTGTAGTGGGCACATCTTCTTCCCTGACGTGATTATTCTCTGCAGCTGAAACTGAGACTCTCAGATCACTTCGTGTCTGCCAACTACGGTTCCTCTATGCAACCAGATAATTGCCGAGAAAGGCTGATGTGTAGCGGGCAAATCATCTTCTCTGATGTGATCATTCTCTGCAACTGAAACTGAGACTCTCAGATCACTTCGTGTCAGCCAACAAAGCAGCAGCAGCTGAAGATGACCAACTTCCTCATGTGTCACAGGGTGATCAGACGTTGCAACAAAAGACATGCAGGTGGTAGAGAGAAGAGAAAAAGCTTACAGCACCTGGTATTCCCAAGCTGTCTCCCATCCAAGTACTAAGGAGGCTCAACCCTGCTTGGCTTCCGAGATCAGACGAGGTCGGGCATGTTCAGGGTGGTGTGGCCGTAAGCAACAATGTGTCTGACAAATGTGCATTATATAAGTACAGGAATCATACGGTTCCTCTATGTAACCAGATAATTGCTGAGAAAGGCTGATCTGTAGTGGGCACATCTTCTTCCCTGAAGTGATTATTCTCTTTAGCTGAAACTGAGACTCTCAGATCACTTCGTGTCTTCCAACAAAGCAGCAGCAGCTGAAGATGGCCAACTTCCTCATGTGTCACAGGGTGATCAGACGTTGCAACAAAAGACATGCAGGTTGTAGAGAGAAGAGAAAACGCTTACAGCACCTGGTATTCCCAAGCAGTCTCCCATTAAAGTACTAACCAGGCCCAACCCTCCTTGGCTTCCGAGATCAGACGAGGTCGGGCTTATTCAGGGTGGTGTGGCCGTAAGCAACAACATCGGTGACAAATGTGCATTATATAGGTACTGGAATCATACGGTTCCTCTATGCAACCAGATAATTGCCGAGAAAGGCTGATGTGTAGCGGGCAAATAATCTTCTTCCCTGACGTGATAATTTTCTCCAGCTGAACATGAGACTCTCAGATCACTTCGTGTCTGCCAACAAAGCAGCAGAAGCTGAAGATGACCAACTTCCTCATGTGTCACAGGGTGATCAGACGTTGCAACAAAAGACATGCAGGTGGTAGAGAGAAGAGAAAAAGCTTAAGGTACCTGGTATTCCCAAGCGGTCTCCCATTCAAGTACTAACCAGGCCCAACCGTGCTTGGCTTCCGAGATCAGACGAGGTCGGGCTTATTCAGGGTGGTGTGGCCGTAAGCAACAATATCGGTGACAAATGTGCATTATATAGGTACTGGAATCATACACTTCCTCTGTATAACCAGATAATTGCCGAAAAAGGCTGACTTGTAGTGGGTTCATCTTCCTCCTTGATGTGATTATTCTCTGGAGCTGAAACTGAGACTCTCAGATCACCTCGTGTCTATCAACAAAGCAGCAGCAGCTGAAGATGACCAACTTCTTCACGTGTCACAGGGTGATCAGACGTTGCAACAAAAGACATGCAGGTGGTAGAGAGAAGAGAAAAAGCTTACAGCACCTGGTATTCCCAAGCTGTCTCCCATCCAAGTACTAACCAGGTACAACCCTGCTTGGCGTCCGAGATCAGACGAGGTCGGGCTTATTCAGGGTGGTGTGGCCGTAAGCAACAACGTCTCTGACAAATGTGCATTATATAGGTACTGGAATCATACGGTTCCTCTATGTAACCAGATAATTGCTGAGAAAGGCTGATGTGTAGTGGGCACATCTTCTTCCCTGACGTGATTATTCTCTGCAGCTGAAACTGAGACTCTCAGATCACTTCGTGTCTGCCAACTACGGTTCCTCTATGCAACCAGATAATTGCCGAGAAAGGCTGATGTGTAGCGGGCAAATCATCTTCTCTGATGTGATCATTCTCTGCAACTTAAACTGAGACTCTCAGATCACTTCGTGTCAGCCAACAAAGCAGCCGCAGCTGAAGATGACCAACTTCCTCATGTGTCACAGGGTGATCAGACGTTGCAACAAAAGACATGCAGGTGGTAGAGAGAAGAGAAAAAGCTTACAGCACCTGGTATTCCCAAGCTGTCTCCCATCCAAGTACTAAGGAGGCTCAACCCTGCTTGGCTTCCGAGATCAGACGAGGTCGGGCATGTTCAGGGTGGTGTGGCCGTAAGCAACAATGTGTCTGACAAATGTGCATTATATAAGTACAGGAATCATACGGTTCCTCTATGTAACCAGATAATTGCTGAGAAAGGCTGATCTGTAGTGGGCACATCTTCTTCTCTGATGTGATTATTCTCTCCAGCTGAAACTGAGACTCTCAGATTACCTCATGTCTGCCAACAAAGCAGCAGGAGCTGAAGATGACCAACTTCCTCATGTGTCACAGGGTGATCAGACGTTGCAACAAAAGACATGCAGGTGGTCAAGAGAAGACAAAAAGGTTACAGCACCTGGTAATCCCAAGCAGTCTCCCATCTAAGTACTAACCAGGCCCAACCCTACTTGGCTTCCGAGATAAGACAAGGTGGGGCTTATTCAGGGTGGTGTGGCGGTAAGCAAATATATTTGTTACAAATGTGAATTATATAGGTACTGGAATCATACACTTCCTCTATGAAACCAGATAATTGCCGAGAAAGGCTGATGTGTAGTGGGCATATCATCTTCTCTGATGTGATCATTCTCTTCAGCTGAAACTGAGACTCTCAGATCACTTCGTGTCTGCCAACAAAGCAGCAGCAGCTGAAGATGACCAACTTCCTCATGTGTCACAGGGTGATCAGACGTTGCAACAAAACACATGCAGGTGGTAGAGAGAAGAGAAACAGCTTACAGCACCTGGTATTCCCAAGCAGTCTCCCATTGAAGTACAAACCAGACCCAACCCTGCTTGGCTTCCGAGATAAGACAAGGTGGGGCTTATTCAGGGTGGTGTGGCGGTAAGCGACAATATCTGTTACAAATGTGAATTATATAGGTACTGGAATCATACACTTGCTCTATGAAACCAGATAATTGCCGAGAAAGGCTGACTTGTAGTGGGTTCATCTTCCTCCTTGATGTGATTATTCTCTGCAGCTGAAACTGAGACTCTCAGATCACTTCGTGTCTGCCAACAAAGCAGCAGCTGCTGAAGATGACCAACTTCCTCATGTGTCACAGGGTGATCAGACGTTGCAACAAAAGACATGCAGGTTGTAGAGAGAAGAGAAAACGCTTACAGCCCCTGGTATTCCCAAGCAGTCTCCCATTAAAGTACTAACCAGGCCCAACCCTCCTTGGCTTCCGAGATCAGACGAGGTCGGGCTTATTCAGGGTGGTGTGGCCGTAAGGAACAATTTCTGTGACAAATGTGCATTATATAGGTACTGGAATCATACACTTCCTCTATGTAACCAGATAATTGCAGAGAAAGGCTGACTTGTTATGGAAACATCTTCTTCCCTGATGTGATTATTCTCTGCAGCTGAAACTGAGACTCTCAGATCACTTCGTGTCTGCCAACAAAGCAGCAGCTGCTGAAGATGACCAACTTCCTCATGTGTCACAGGGTGATCAGACGTTGCAACAAAAGACATGCAGGTTGTAGAGAGAAGAGAAAACGCTTACAGAACCTGGTATTCCCAAGCAGTCTCCCATTAAAGTACTAACCAGGCCCAACACTGCTTGGCTTCCGAGATCAGGCTTATTCAGGGTGGTGTGGCCGTAAGCAACAATATTGGTGACAAATGTGCATTATATAGGTACTGGAATCATACACTTCCTCTGTATAACTAGATAATTGCCGAAAAAGGCTGACTTGTAGTGGGTTCATCTTCCTCCTTGATGTGATTATTCTCTGCAGCTGAAACTGAGACTCTCAGATCACCTCGTGTCTATCAACAAAGCAGCAGCAGCTGAAGATGACTAACTTCTTCACGTGTCACAGGGTGATCAGACGTTGCAACAAAAGACATGCAGGTGGTAGAGAGAAGAGAAAAAGCTTACAGCACCTGGTATTCCCAAGCTGTCTCCCATCCAAGTACTAAGGAGGCTCAACCCTGCTTGGCTTCCGAGATCAGACGAGGTCGGGCATGTTCAGGGTGGTGTGGCCGTAAGCAACAATGTGTCTGACAAATGTGCATTATATAAGTACAGGAATCATACGGTTCCTCTATGTAACCAGATAATTGCTGAGAAAGGCTGATGTGTAGTCGGCACATCTTCTTCCCTGACGTCATTATTCTCTTCAGTTGAAACTGAGACTCTCAGATCACTTCGTGTTTGCCAACAAAGCAGCCGCAGCTGAAGATGACCAAATACCTCATGTGTCACAGGGTGATCAGACGTTGCAACAAAAGACATGTAGGTTGTAGAGAGAAGAGAAAACGCTTACAGCACCTGGTATTCCCAAGCAGTCTCCCATTAAAGTACTAACCAGGCCCAACCCTCCTCGGCTTCCGAGATCAGACGAGGTCAGGCTTATTCAGGGTGGTGTGGCCGTAAGGAACAATTTCTGTGACAAATGTGCATTATATAGGTACTGGAATCATACACTTCCTCTATGAAACCAGATAATTGCCGAGAAAGGCTGACTTGTAGTGGGCACATATTCTTCCCTGATGTGATTATTCTCTGCAGCTGAAACTGAGACTCTCAGATCACTCTGTGTCTGCCAACAAAGCAGCAGCAGCTGAAGATGACCAACTTCCTCATGTGTCACAGGGTGATCAGACGTTGCAAAAAAAGACATGCAGGTGGTAGAGAGAAGAGAAAAAGCTTACAGCACCTGGTATTTTCAAGCGGTCTCCCACCCAAGTGCTAACCAGGCCCAACTCTGCTTGGCTTCCGAGATCAGACGAGGTCAGGCATATTCAGGGTGGTGTGGCCGTAAGCAACAATGTCTGTGACAAATGTGCATTATATAAGTACAGGAATCATACGGTTCCTCTATGTAACCAGATAATTGCTGAGAAAGGCTGATGTGTAGTGGGCACATCTTCTTCCCTGACGTGATTATTCTCTTCAGCTGAAACTGAGACTCTCAGATCACTTCGTGTCTTCCAACAAAGCAGCAACAGCTGAAGATGACCAACTTCCTCATGTGTCACAGGGTGATCAGACGTTGCAACAAAAGACATGCAGGTTGTAGAGAGAAGAGAAAACGCTTACAGCACCTGGTATTCCCAAGCAGTCTCCCATTAAAGTACTAACCAGGCCCAACCCTGCTTGGCTTCCGAGATCAGACGAGGTCGGGCTTATTCAGGGTGGTGTGGCCGTAAGCAACAATATCGGTGACAAATGTGCATTATATAGGTACTGGAATCATACACTTCCTCTGTGTAACCAGATAATTGCCGAAAAAGGCTGACTTGTAGTGGGCTCATCTTCCTCCTTGATGTGATTATTCTCTTCAGCTGAAACTGAGACTCTCAGATCACCTCGTGTCTATCAACAAAGCAGCAGCAGCTGAAGATGACCAACTTCTTCACGTGTCACAGGGTGATCAGACGTTGCAACAAAACACATGCAGGTGGTAGAGAGAAGAGAAAAAGCTTACAGCACCTGGTACTCCCAAGCTGTCTCCCATCCAAGTACTAACCAGGTACAACCCTGCTTGGCGTCCGAGATCAGACGAGGTCAGGCTTCTTCAGGGTGGTGTGGCCGTAAGCAACAATGTCTCTGACAAATGTGCATTATATAGGTACTGGAATCATACGGTTCCTCTATGCAACCAGATAATTGCCGAGAAAGGCTGATGTGTAGCGGGCAAATAATCTTCTCTGATGTGATCATTCTCTGCAACTGAAACTGAGACTCTCAGATCACTTCGTGTCTGCCAACAAAGCAGCAGCAGCTGCTGAAGATGACCAACTTCCTCATGTGTCATAGGGTGATCAGACGTTGCAACAAAAGACATGCAGGTGGTAGAGAGAAGAGAAAAAGCTTAAAGCACCTGGTATTCCCAAGAGGTCTTCCATCCAAGTACTAACTAGGCCCAACCCTCCTTGGCTTCCGAGATCAGACGAGGTCGGGCATGTTCAGGGTGGTGTGGCCGTAAGCAACAATGTCTCTGACAAATGTGCATTATATAGGTACTGGAATCATACGGTTCCTCTATGCAACCAGATCATTTCCGAGAAAGGCTGATGTGTAGTGGGCACATCTTCTTCCCTGACGTGATTATTCTCTGCAGCTGAAACTGAGACTCTCAGATCACTTCGTGTCTGCCAACTACGGTTCCTCTATGCAACCAGATAATTGCCGAGAAAGGCTGATGTGTAGCGGGCAAATCATCTTCTCTGATGTGATCATTCTCTGCAACTGAAACTGAGACTCTCAGATCACTTCGTGTCAGCCAACAAAGCAGCAGCAGCTGAAGATGACCAACTTCCTCATGTGTCACAGGGTGATCAGACGTTGCAACAAAAGACATGCAGGTGGTAGAGAGAAGAGAAAAAGCTTACAGCACCTGGTATTCCCAAGCTGTCTCCCATCCAAGTACTAAGGAGGCTCAACCCTGCTTGGCTTCCGAGATCAGACGAGGTTGGGCATGTTCAGGGTGGTGTGGCCGTAAGCAACAATGTGTCTGACAAATGTGCATTATATAAGTACAGGAATCATACGGTTCCTCTATGTAACCAGATAATTGCTGAGAAAGGCTGATCTGTAGTGGGCACATCTTCTTCCCTGAAGTGATTATTCTCTTTAGCTGAAACTGAGACTCTCAGATCACTTCGTGTCTTCCAACAAAGCAGCAGCAGCTGAAGATGGCCAACTTCCTCATGTGTCACAGGGTGATCAGACGTTGCAACAAAAGACATGCAGGTGGTAGAGAGAAGAGAAAAAGCTTAAGGCACCTGGTATTCCCAAGCGGTCTCCCATTCAAGTACTAACCAGGCCCAACCCTGCTTGGCTTCCGAGATCAAACGAGGTTGGGCTTATTCAGGGTGGTGTGGCCATAAGCAACAACATCGGTGACAAATGTGCATTATATAGGTACTGGAATCATACGGTTCCTCTATGCAACCAGATAATTGCCGAGAAAGGCTGATGTGTAGCGGGCAAATCATCTTCTTCCCTGACGTGATAATTTTCTCCAGCTGAACATGAGACTCTCAGATCACTTCGTGTCTGCCAACAAAGCAGCAGAAGCTGAAGATGACCAACTTCCTCATGTGTCACAGGGTGATCAGACGTTGCAACAAAAGACATGCAGGTGGTAGAGAGAAGAGAAAAAGCTTAAGGTACCTGGTATTCCCAAGCGGTCTCCCATTCAAGTACTAACCAGGCCCAACCGTGCTTGGCTTCCGAGATCAGACGAGGTCGGGCTTATTCAGGGTGGTGTGGCCGTAAGCAACAATATCGGTGACAAATGTGCATTATATAGGTACTGGAATCATACACTTCCTCTGTATAACCAGATAATTGCCGAAAAAGGCTGACTTGTAGTGGGTTCATCTTCCTCCTTGATGTGATTATTCTCTGGAGCTGAAACTGAGACTCTCAGATCACCTCGTGTCTATCAACAAAGCAGCAGCAGCTGAAGATGACCAACTTCTTCACGTGTCACAGGGTGATCAGACGTTGCAACAAAAGACATGCAGGTGGTAGAGAGAAGAGAAAAAGCTTACAGCACCTGGTATTCCCAAGCTGACTCCTATCCAAGTACTAACCAGGTACAACCCTGCTTGGCGTCCGAGATCAGACGAGGTCGGGCTTATTCAGGGTGGTGTGGCCGTAAGCAACAATGTCTCTGACAAATGTGCATTATATAGGTACTGGAATCATACGGTTCCTCTATGCAACCAGATAATTGCCGAGAAAGGCTGATGTGTAGCGGACAAATCATCTTCTCTGATGTGATCATTCTCTGCAACTGAAACTGAGACTCTCAGATCACCTCGTGTCTATCAACAAAGCAGCAGCAGCTGAAGATGACCAACTTCTTCACGTGTCACAGGGTGATCAGACGTTGCAACAAAAGACATGCAGGTGGTAGAGAGAAGAGAAAAAGCTTACAGCACCTGGTATTCCAAAGCTGTCTCCTATCCAAGTACTAACCAGGTACAACCCTGCTTGGCGTCCGAGATCAGACGAGGTCGGGCTTATTCAGGGTGGTGTGGCCGTAAGCAACAATGTCTCTGACAAATGTGCATTATATAGGTACTGGAATCATACGGTTCCTCTATGCAACCAGATAATTGCCGAGAAAGGCTGATGTGTAGCGGGCAAATCATCTTCTTCCCTGACGTGATAATTTTCTCCAGCTGAACATGAGACTCTCAGATCACTTCGTGTCTGCCAACAAAGCAGCAGAAGCTGAAGATGACCAACTTCCTCATGTGTCACAGGGTGATCAGACGTTGCAACAAAAGACATGCAGGTGGTAGAGAGAAGAGAAAAAGCTTACAGCACCTGGTATTCCCAAGCTGACTCCTATCCAAGTACTAACCAGGTACAACCCTGCTTGGCGTCCGAGATCAGACGAGGTCGGGCTTATTCAGGGTGGTGTGGCCGTAAGCAACAATGTCTCTGACAAATGTGCATTATATAGGTACTGGAATCATACGGTTCCTCTATGCAACCAGATAATTGCCGAGAAAGGCTGATGTGTAGCGGACAAATCATCTTCTCTGATGTGATCATTCTCTGCAACTGAAACTGAGACTCTCAGATCACCTCGTGTCTATCAACAAAGCAGCAGCAGCTGAAGATGACCAACTTCTTCACGTGTCACAGGGTGATCAGACGTTGCAACAAAAGACATGCAGGTGGTAGAGAGAAGAGAAAAAGCTTACAGCACCTGGTATTCCCAAGCTGTCTCCTATCCAAGTACTAACCAGGTACAACCCTGCTTGGCGTCGGAGATCAGACGAGGTCGGGCTTATTCAGGGTGGTGTGGCCGTAAGCAACAATGTCTCTGACAAATGTGCATTATATAGGTACTGGAATCATACGGTTCCTCTATGCAACCAGATAATTGCCGAGAAAGGCTGATGTGTAGCGGGCAAATCATCTTCTTCCCTGACGTGATAATTTTCTCCAGCTGAACATGAGACTCTCAGATCACTTCGTGTCTGCCAACAAAGCAGCAGAAGCTGAAGATGACCAACTTCCTCATGTGTCACAGGGTGATCAGACGTTGCAACAAAAGACATGCAGGTGGTAGAGAGAAGAGAAAAAGCTTAAGGTACCTGGTATTCCCAAGCGGTCTCCCATTCAAGTACTAACCAGGCCCAACCGTGCTTGGCTTCCGAGATCAGACGAGGTCGGGCTTATTCAGGGTGGTGTGGCCGTAAGCAACAATATCGGTGACAAATGTGCATTATATAGGTACTGGAATCATACACTTCCTCTGTATAACCAGATAATTGCCGAAAAAGGCTGACTTGTAGTGGATTCATCTTCCTCCTTGATGTGATTATTCTCTGGAGCTGAAACTGAGACTCTCAGATCACCTTGTGTCTATCAACAAAGCAGCAGCAGCTGAAGATGACCAACTTCTTCACGTGTCACAGGGTGATCAGACGTTGCAACAAAAGACATGCAGGTGGTAGAGAGAAGAGAAAAAGCTTACAGCACCTGGTATTCCCAAGCTGACTCCTATCCAAGTACTAACCAGGTACAACCCTGCTTGGCGTCCGAGATCAGACGAGGTCGGGCTTATTCAGGGTGGTGTGGCCGTAAGCAACAATGTCTCTGACAAATGTGCATTATATAGGTACTGGAATCATACGGTTCCTCTATGCAACCAGATAATTGCCGAGAAAGGCTGATGTGTAGCGGGGAAATCATCTTCTCTGATGTGATCATTATCTGCAACTGAAACTGAGACTCTCAGATCACTTCGTGTCAGCCAACAAAGCAGCAGCAGCTGAAGATGACCAACTTCTTCACGTGTCACAGGGTGATCAGACGTTGCAACAAAAGACATGCAGGTGGTAGAGAGAAGAGAAAAAGCTTACAGCACCTGGTATTCCCAAGCTGTCTCCTATCCAAGTACTAACCAGGTACAACCCTGCTTGGCGTCCGAGATCAGACGAGGTCGGGCTTATTCAGGGTGGTGTGGCCGTAAGCAACAATGTCTCTGACAAATGTGCATTATATAGGTACTGGAATCATACGGTTCCTCTATGCAACCAGATAATTGCCGAGAAAGGCTGATGTGTAGCGGGCAAATGATCTTCTTCCCTGACGTGATAATTTTCTCCAGCTGAACATGAGACTCTCAGATCACTTCGTGTCTGCCAACAAAGCAGCAGAAGCTGAAGATGACCAACTTCCTCATGTGTCACAGGGTGATCAGACGTTGCAACAAAAGACATGCAGGTGGTAGAGAGAAGAGAAAAAGCTTAAGGTACCTGGTATTCCCAAGCGGTCTCCCATTCAAGTACTAACCAGGCCCAACCGTGCTTGGCTTCCGAGATCAGACGAGGTCGGGCTTATTCAGGGTGGTGTGGCCGTAAGCAACAATATCGGTGACAAATGTGCATTATATAGGTACTGGAATCATACACTTCATCTGTATAACCAGATAATTGCCGAAAAAGGCTGACTTGTAGTGGGTTCATCTTCCTCCTTGATGTGATTATTCTCTGGAGCTGAAACTGAGACTCTCAGATCACCTCGTGTCTATCAACAAAGCAGCAGCAGCTGAAGATGACCAACTTCTTCACGTGTCACAGGGTGATCAGACGTTGCAACAAAAGACATGCAGGTGGTAGAGAGAAGAGAAAAAGCTTACAGCACCTGGTATTCCCAAGCAGTCTCCCATCAAGTACTAAGCAGGCCTAAACCTGCTTGGCTTCCGAGATCAGATGAGGTCGGGCTTATTCAGGGTGGTTTGGCCGTAAGCGACAATGTCTGTGACAAATGTGCATTATATAGGTACTGGAATCATACGGTTCCTCTATGCAACCAAATAATTGCAGAGAAAAGCTGACTTGTAGTGGGCACATCTTCTTCTCTGATGTGATTATTCTCTCCAGCTGAAACTGAGACTCTCAGATTACCTCATGTCTGCCAACAAAGCAGCAGCAGCTGAAGATGACCAACTTCCTCATGTGTCACAGGGTGATCAGACGTTGCAACAAAACACATGCAGGTGGTAGAGAGAAGAGAAACAGCTTACAGCACCTGGTATTCCCAAGCAGTCTCCCATTGAAGTACAAACAAGACCCAACCCTGCTTGGCTTCCGAGATAAGACAAGGTGGGGCTTATTCAGGGTGGTGTGGCGGTAAGCGACAATATCTGTTACAAATGTGAATTATATAGGTACTGGAATCATACACTTGCTCTATGAAACCAGATAATTGCAGAGAAAGGCTGATGTGTAGTGGGCATATCATCTTCTCTGATGTGATCATTCTCTTCAGCTGAAACTGAGACTCTCAGATCACTTCGTGTCTGCCAACAAAGCAGCAGCTGCTGAAGATGACCAACTTCCTCATGTGTCACAGGGTGATCAGACGTTGCAACAAAAGACATGCAGGTTGTAGAGAGAAGAGAAAACGCTTACAGCACCTGGTATTCCCAAACAGTCTCCCATTAAAGTACTAACCAGGCCCAACCCTCCTTGGCTTCCGAGATCAGACGAGGTCGGGCTTATTCAGGGTGGTGTGGCCGTAAGGAACAATTTCTGTGACAAATGTGCATTATATAGGTACTGGAATCATACACTTCCTCTATGTAACCAGATAATTGCAGAGAAAGGCTGACTTGTTATGGAAACATCTTCTTCCCTGATGTGATTATTCTCTGCAGCTGAAACTGAGACTCTCAGATCACTTCGTGTCTGCCAACAAAGCAGCAGCAGCTGAAGATGACCAACTTCCTCATGTGTCACAGGGTGATCAGACGTTGCAACAAAAGACATGCAGGTTGTAGAGAGAAGAGAAAACTCTTACAGAACCTGGTATTCCCAAGCAGTCTCCCATTAAAGTACTAACCAGGCCCAACCCTCCTTGGCTTCCGAGATCAGACGAGGTCGGGCTTATTCAGGGTGGTGTGGCCGTAAGGAACAATTTCTGTGACAAATGTGCATTATATAGGTACTGGAATCATACAATTCCTCTATGTAACCAGATAATTGCCGAGAAAGGCTGATGTGTAGTGGGCATATCATCTTCTCTGATGTGATCATTCTCTTCAGCTGAAACTGAGACTCTCAGATCACTTCGTGTCTGCCAACAAAGCAGCAGCAGCTGAAGATGACCAACTTCCTCATGTGTCACAGGGTGATCAGACGTTGCAACAAAACACATGCAGGTGGTAGAGAGAAGAGAAACAGCTTACAGCACCTGGTATTCCCAAGCAGTCTCCCATTGAAGTACTAACCAGGCCCAACCCTCCTTGGCTTCCGAGATCAGACGAGGTCGGGCTTATTCAGGGTGGTGTGGCCGTAAGGAACAATTTCTGTGACAAATGTGCATTATATAGGTACTGGAATCATACAATTCCTCTATGTAACCAGATAATTGCAGAGAAAGGCTGACTTGTTATGGGCACATCTTCTTCCCTGATGTGATTATTCTCTGCAGCTGAAACTGAGACTCTCAGATCACTTTGTGTCTGCCAACAAAGCAGCAGCAGCTGAAGATGACCAACTTCGTCATGTGTCACAGGGTGATCAGACGTTGCAACAAAAGACATGCAGGTGGTCGAGAGAAGACAAAAAGCTTACAGCTCCTGGTATTCCCAAGCGGTCTCCCATTTAAGTACTAACCAGGCCCAACCCTCCTTGGCTTCCGAGATCAGACGAGGTCGGGCATGTTCAGGGTGGTGTGGCCGTAAGCAACAATGTCTCTGACAAATGTGCATTATATAGGTACTGGAATCATACGGTTCCTCTATGCAACCAGATAATTGCCGAGAAAGGCTGATGTGTAGCGGGCAAATCATCTTCTCTGATGTGATCATTCTCTGCAACTTAAACTGAGACTCTCAGATCACTTCGTGTCAGCCAACAAAGCAGCAGCAGCTGAAGATGACCAACTTCCTCATGTGTCACAGGGTGATCAGACGTTGCAACAAAAGACATGCAGGTGGTAGAGAGAAGAGAAGAAGCTTACAGCACCTGGTATTCCCAAGCAGTCTCCCATCCAAGTACTAAGGAGGTTCAACCCTGCTTGGCTTCCGAGATCAGACATGTTCAGGGTGGTGTGGCCGTAAGCAACAATGTGTCTGACAAATGTGCATTATATAAGTACAGGAATCATACGGTTCCTCTATGTAACCAGATAATTGCTGAGAAAGGCTGATCTGTAGTGGGCACATCTTCTTCCCTGAAGTGATTATTCTCTTTAGCTGAAACTGAGACTCTCAGATCACTTCGTGTCTTCCAACAAAGCAGCAGCAGCTGAAGATGGCCAACTTCCTCATGTGTCACAGGGTGATCAGACGTTGCAACAAAAGACATGCAGGTGGTAGAGAGAAGAGAAAAAGCTTAAGGCACCTGGTATTCCCAAGCGGTCTCCCATTCAAGTACTAACCAGGCCCAACCCTGCTTGGCTTCCGAGATCAGACGAGGTTGGGCTTATTCAGGGTGGTGTGGCCGTAAGCAACAATATCGGTGACAAATGTGCATTATATAGGTACTGGAATCATACACTTCCTCTGTATAACCAGATAATTGCCGAAAAAGGCTGACTTGTAGTGGATTCATCTTCCTCCTTGATGTGATTATTCTCTGGAGCTGAAACTGAGACTCTCAGATCACCTCGTGTCTATCAACAAAGCAGCAGCAGCTGAAGATGACCAACTTCTTCACGTGTCACAGGGTGATCAGACGTTGCAACAAAAGACATGCAGGTGGTAGAGAGAAGAGAAAAAGCTTACAGCACCTGGTATTCCCAAGCTGACTCCAATCCAAGTACTAACCAGGTACAACCCTGCTTGGCGTCCGAGATCAGACGAGGTCGGGCTTATTCAGGGTGGTGTGGCCGTAAGCAACAATGTCTCTGACAAATGTGCATTATATAGGTACTGGAATCATACGGTTCCTCTATGCAACCAGATAATTGCCGAGAAAGGCTGATGTGTAGCGGACAAATCATCTTCTCTGATGTGATCATTCTCTGCAACTGAAACTGAGACTCTCAGATCACCTCGTGTCTATCAACAAAGCAGCAGCAGCTGAAGATGACCAACTTCTTCACGTGTCACAGGGTGATCAGACGTTGCAACAAAAGACATGCAGGTGGTAGAGAGAAGAGAAAAAGCTTACAGCACCTGGTATTCCCAAGCTGTCTCCTATCCAAGTACTAACCAGGTACAACCCTGCTTGGCGTCCGAGATCAGACGAGGTCGGGCTTATTCAGGGTGGTGTGGCCGTAAGCAACAATGTCTCTGACAAATGTGCATTATATAGGTACTGGAATCATACGGTTCCTCTATGCAACCAGATAATTGCCGAGAAAGGCTGATGTGTAGCGGACAAATCATCTTCTCTGATGTGATCATTCTCTGCAACTGAAACTGAGACTCTCAGATCACCTCGTGTCTATCAACAAAGCAGCAGCAGCTGAAGATGACCAACTTCTTCACGTGTCACAGGGTGATCAGACGTTGCAACAAAAGACATGCAGGTGGTAGAGAGAAGAGAAAAAGCTTACAGCACCTGGTATTCCCAAGCTGTCTCCTATCCAAGTACTAACCAGGTACAACCCTGCTTGGCGTCCGAGATCAGACGAGGTCGGGCTTATTCAGGGTGGTGTGGCCGTAAGCAACAATGTCTCTGACAAATGTGCATTATATAGGTACTGGAATCATACGGTTCCTCTATGGAACCAGATAATCATCTTCTCTGATGTGATCATTATCTGCAACTGAAACTGAGACTCTCAGATCACTTCGTGTCAGCCAACAAAGCAGCAGCAGCTGAAGATGACCAACTTCCTCATGTGTCACAGGGTGATCAGAAGTTGCAACAAAAGACATGCAGGTGGTAGAGAGAAGAGAAGAAGCTTACAGCACCTGGTATTCCCAAGCAGTCTCCCATCCAAGTACTAAGGAGGCCCAACCCTGCTTGGCTTCCGAGATCAGACGAGGTTGGGCTTATTCAGGGTGGTGTGGCCGTAAGCAACAATATCGGTGACAAATGTGCATTATATAGGTACTGGAATCATACACTTCCTCTGTATAACCAGATAATTGCCGAAAAAGGCTGACTTATAGTGGGTTCATCTTCCTCCTTGATGTGATTATTCTCTGGAGCTGAAACTGAGACTCTCAGATCACCTCGTGTCTATCAACAAAGCAGCAGCAGCTGAAGATGACCAGCTTCTTCACGTGTCACAGGGTGATCAGACGTTGCAACAAAAGACATGCAGGTGGTAGAGAGAAGAGAAAAAGCTTACAGCACCTGGTATTCCCAAGCAGTCTCCCATCAAATACTAAGCAGGCCTAAACCTGCTTGGCTTCCGAGATCAGACGAGGTCGGGCTTATTCAGGGTGGTGTGGCCGTAAGCGACAATGTCTGTGACAAATGTGCATTATATAGGTACTGGAATCATACGGTTCCTCTACGCAACCAAATAATTGCAGAGAAAAGCTGACTTGTAGTGGGCACATCTTCTTCTCTGATGTGATTATTCTCTCCAGCTGAAACTGAGACTCTCAGATTACCTCATGTCTGCCAACAAAGCAGCAGGAGCTGAAGATGACCAACTTCCTCATGTGTCACAGGGTGATCAGACGTTGCAACAAAAGACATGCAGGTGGTCGAGAGAAGACAAAAAGCTTACAGCACCTGGTAATCCCAAGCAGACTCCCATCTAAGTACTAACCAGGCCCAACCCTACTTGGCTTCCGAGATAAGACAAGGTGGGGCTTATTCAGGGTGGTGTGGCGGTAAGCAAATATATTTGTTACAAATGTGAATTATATAGGTACTGGAATCATACACTTCCTCTATGAAACCAGATAATTGCCGAGAAAGGCTGATGTGTAGTGGGGATATCATCTTCTCTGATGTGATCATTCTCTTCAGCTGAAACTGAGACTCTTAGATCACTTCGTGTCTGCCAACAAAGCAGCAGCAGCTGAAGATGACCAACTTCCTCATGTGTCACAGGGTGATCAGACGTTGCAACAAAACACATGCAGGTGGTAGAGAGAAGAGAAACAGCTTACAGCACCTGGTATTCCCAAGCAGTCTCCCATTGAAGTACAAACCAGACCCAACCCTGCTTGGCTTCCGAGATAAGACAAGGTGGGGCTTATTCAGGGTGGTGTGGCGGTAAGCGACAATATCTGTTACAAATGTGAATTATATAGGTACTGGAATCATACACTTGCTCTATGAAACCAGATAATTGCCGAGAAAGGCTGATGTGTAGTGGGCATATCATCTTCTCTGATGTGATCATTCTCTTCAGCTGAAACTGAGACTCTCAGATCACTTCGTGTCTGCCAACAAAGCAGCAGCTGCTGAAGATGACCAACTTCCTCATGTGTCACAGGGTGATCAGACGTTGCAACAAAAGACATGCAGGTTGTAGAGAGAAGAGAAAACGCTTACAGCACCTGGTATTCCCAAGCAGTCTCCCATTCAAGTACTAACCAGGACCAACCCTGCTTGGCTTCTGAGATCAGACGAGGTCAGGCATGTTCAGGGTGGTGTGGCCGTAAGCAGCAATGTATCTGACAAATGTGCATTATATAGGCACTGGAATCATACGGTTCCTCTATGCAACCAGATAATTGCCGAGAAAGGCTGATGTGTAGCGGGTGTATCATCTTCTCTGATGTGATCATTCTCTTCAGCTGAAACTGAGACTCTCAGATCACTTCGTGTCTGCCAACAAAGCAGCAGCTGCTGAAGATGACCAACTTCCTCATGTGTCACAGGGTGATCAGACGTTGCAACAAAAGACATGCAGGTTGTAGAGAGAAGAGAAAACGCTTACAGCACCTGGTATTCCCAAGCAGTCTCCCATTAAAGTACTAACCAGGCCCAACCCTCCTTGGCTTCCGAGATCAGACGAGGTCGGGCTTATTCAGGGTGGTGTGGCCGTAAGGAACAATTTCTGTGACAAATGTGCATTATATAGGTACTGGAATCATACACTTCCTCTATGTAACCAGATAATTGCAGAGAAAGGCTGACTTGTTATGGAAACATCTTCTTCCCTGATGTGATTATTCTCTGCAGCTGAAACTGAGACTCTCAGATCACTTCGTGTCTGCCAACAAAGCAGCAGCAGCTGAAGATGACCAACTTCCTCATGTGTCACAGGGTGATCAGACGTTGCAACAAAAGACATGCAGGTTGTAGAGAGAAGAGAAAACTCTTACAGAACCTGGTATTCCCAAGCAGTCTCCCATTAAAGTACTAACCAGGCCCAACCCTACTTGGCTTCCGAGATCAGACGAGGTCGGGCTTATTCAGGGTGGAGTGGCCGTAAGGAACAATTTCTGTGACAAATGTGCATTATATAGGTACTGGAATCATACAATTCCTCTATGTAACCAGATAATTGCAGAGAAAGGCTGATCTGTTATGGGCACATCTTCTTCCCTGATGTGATTATTCTCTGCAGCTGAAACTGAGACTCTCAGATCACTTCGTGTCTGCCAACAAAGCAGCAGCAGCTGAAGATGACCAACTTCGTCATGTGTCACAGGGTGATCAGACGTTGCAACAAAAGACATGCAGGTGGTCGAGAGAAGACAAAAAGCTTACAGCTCCTGGTATTCCCAAGCGGTCTCCCATTTAAGTACTAACCAGGCCCAACCCTCCTTGGCTTCCGAGATCAGACGAGGTCGGGCATGTTCAGGGTGGTGTGGCCGTAAGCAACAATGTCTCTGACAAATGTGCATTATATAGGTACTGGAATCATACGGTTCCTCTATGCAACCAGATAATTGCCGAGAAAGGCTGATGTGTAGCGGGCAAATCATCTTCTCTGATGTGATCATTCTCTGCAACTTAAACTGAGACTCTCAGATCACTTCGTGTCAGCCAACAAAGCAGCAGCAGCTGAAGATGACCAACTTCCTCATGTGTCACAGGGTGATCAGACGTTGCAACAAAAGACATGCAGGTGGTAGAGAGAAGAGAAGAAGCTTACAGCACCTGGTATTCCAGAGCAGTCTCCCATCCAAGTACTAAGGAGGTTCAACCCTGCTTGGCTTCCGAGATCAGACGAGGTCGGGCATGTTCAGGGTGGTGTGGCCGTAAGCAACAATGTGTCTGACAAATGTGCATTATATAAGTACAGGAATCATACGGTTCCTCTATGTAACCAGATAATTGCTGAGAAAGGCTGATCTGTAGTGGGCACATCTTCTTCCCTGAAGTGATTATTCTCTTTAGCTGAAACTGAGACTCTCAGATCACTTCGTGTCTTCCAACAAAGCAGCAGCAGCTGAAGATGGCCAACTTCCTCATGTGTCACAGGGTGATCAGACGTTGCAACAAAAGACATGCAGGTGGTAGAGAGAAGAGAAAAAGCTTACAGCACCTGGTATTCCCAAGCGGTCTCCCATTCAAGTACTAACCAGGCCCAACCCTGCTTGGCTTCCGAGATCAGACGAGGTTGGGCTTATTCAGGGTGGTGTGGCCGTAAGCAACAATATCGGTGACAAATGTGCATTATATAGGTACTGGAATCATACACTTCCTCTGTATAACCAGATAATTGCCGAAAAAGGCTGACTTGTAGTGGATTCATCTTCCTCCTTGATGTGATTATTCTCTGGAGCTGAAACTGAGACTCTCAGATCACCTCGTGTCTATCAACAAAGCAGCAGCAGCTGAAGATGACCAACTTCTTCACGTGTCACAGGGTGATCAGACGTTGCAACAAAAGACATGCAGGTGGTAGAGAGAAGAGAAAAAGCTTACAGCACCTGGTATTCCCAAGCTGACTCCTATCCAAGTACTAACCAGGTACAACCCTGCTTGGCGTCCGAGATCAGACGAGGTCGGGCTTATTCAGGGTGGTGTGGCCGTAAGCAACAATGTCTCTGACAAATGTGCATTATATAGGTACTGGAATCATACGGTTCCTCTATGCAACCAGATAATTGCCGAGAAAGGCTGATGTGTAGCGGACAAATCATCTTCTCTGATGTGATCATTCTCTGCAACTGAAACTGAGACTCTCAGATCACCTCGTGTCTATCAACAAAGCAGCAGCAGCTGAAGATGACCAACTTCTTCACGTGTCACAGGGTGATCAGACGTTGCAACAAAAGACATGCAGGTGGTAGAGAGAAGAGAAAAAGCTTACAGCACCTGGTATTCCCAAGCTGTCTCCTATCCAAGTACTAACCAGGTACAACCCTGCTTGGCGTCCGAGATCAGACGAGGTCGGGCTTATTCAGGGTGGTGTGGCCGTAAGCAACAATGTCTCTGACAAATGTGCATTATATAGGTACTGGAATCATACGGTTCCTCTATGCAACCAGATAATTGCCGAGAAAGGCTGATGTGTAGCGGGCAAATCATCTTCTTCCCTGACGTGATAATTTTCTCCAGCTGAACATGAGACTCTCAGATCACTTCGTGTCTGCCAACAAAGCAGCAGAAGCTGAAGATGACCAACTTCCTCATGTGTCACAGGGTGATCAGACGTTGCAACAAAAGACATGCAGGTGGTAGAGAGAAGAGAAAAAGCTTAAGGTACCTGGTATTCCCAAGCGGTCTCCCATTCAAGTACTAACCAGGCCCAACCGTGCTTGGCTTCCGAGATCAGACGAGGTCGGGCTTATTCAGGGTGGTGTGGCCGTAAGCAACAATATCGGTGACAAATGTGCATTATATAGGTACTGGAATCATACACTTCCTCTGTATAACCAGATAATTGCCGAAAAAGGCTGACTTGTAGTGGGTTCATCTTCCTCCTTGATGTGATTATTCTCTGGAGCTGAAACTGAGACTCTCAGATCACTTCATGTCTGCCAACAAAGCAGCAGCAGCAGCTGAAGATGACCAACTTCCTCATGTGTCACAGGGTGATCAGACGTTGCAACAAAAGACATGCAGGTGGTAGAGAGAAGAGAAAAAGCTTACAGCACCTGGTATTCCCAAGCTGACTCCTATCCAAGTACTAACCAGGTACAACCCTGCTTGGCGTCCGAGATCAGACGAGGTCGGGCTTATTCAGGGTGGTGTGGCCGTAAGCAACAATGTCTCTGACAAATGTGCATTATATAGGTACTGGAATCATACGGTTCCTCTATGCAACCAGATAATTGCCGAGAAAGGCTGATGTGTAGCGGACAAATCATCTTCTCTGATGTGATCATTCTCTGCAACTGAAACTGAGACTCTCAGATCACCTCGTGTCTATCAACAAAGCAGCAGCAGCTGAAGATGACCAACTTCTTCACGTGTCACAGGGTGATCAGACGTTGCAACAAAAGACATGCAGGTGGTAGAGAGAAGAGAAAAAGCTTACAGCACCTGGTATTCCCAAGCTGTCTCCTATCCAAGTACTAACCAGGTACAACCCTGCTTGGCTTCCGAGATCAGACGAGGTCGGGCTTATTCAGGGTGGTGTGGCCGTAAGCAACAATATCTCTGACAAATGTGCATTATATAGGTACTGGAATCATACGGTTCCTCTATGCAACCAGATAATTGCCGAGAAAGGCTGATGTGTAGCGGGCAAATCATCTTCTTCCCTGACGTGATAATTTTCTCCAGCTGAACATGAGACTCTCAGATCACTTCGTGTCTGCCAACAAAGCAGCAGAAGCTGAAGATGACCAACTTCCTCATGTGTCACAGGGTGATCAGACGTTGCAACAAAAGACATGCAGGTGGTAGAGAGAAGAGAAAAAGCTTAAGGTACCTGGTATTCCCAAGCGGTCTCCCATTCAAGTACTAACCAGGCCCAACCGTGCTTGGCTTCCGAGATCAGACGAGGTCGGGCTTATTCAGGGTGGTGTGGCCGTAAGCAACAATATCGGTGACAAATGTGCATTATATAGGTACTGGAATCATACACTTCCTCTGTATAACCAGATAATTGCCGAAAAAGGCTGACTTGTAGTGGGTTCATCTTCCTCCTTGATGTGATTATTCTCTGGAGCTGAAACTGAGACTCTCAGATCACCTCGTGTCTATCAACAAAGCAGCAGCAGCTGAAGATGACTAACTTCTTCACGTGTCACAGGGTGATCAGACGTTGCAACAAAAGACATGCAGGTGGTAGAGAGAAGAGAAAAAGCGTACAGCAACTGGTATTCCCAAGCTGTCTCCCATCCAAGTACTAACCAGGTACAACCCTGCTTGGCGTCCGAGATCAGACGAGGTCGGGCTTATTCAGGGTGGTGTGGCCGTAAGCAACAATGTCTCTGACAAATGTGCATTATATAGGTAATGGAATCATACGGTTCCTCTATGCAACCAGATAATTGCCGAGAAAGGCTGATGTGTAGCGGGCAAATCATCTTCTCTGATGTGATCATTATCTGCAACTGAAACTGAGACTCTCAGATCACTTCGTGTCAGCCAACAAAGCAGCAGCAGCTGAAGATGACCAACTTCTTCACGTGTCACAGGGTGATCAGACGTTGCAACAAAAGACATGCAGGTGGTAGAGAGAAGAGATAAAGCTTACAGCACCTGGTATTCCCAAGCTGTCTCCCATCCAAGTACTAAGGAGGCCCAACCCTGCTTGGCTTCCGAGATCAGACGAGGTCGGGCTTATTCAGGGTGGTGTGGCCGTAAGCAACAATATCGGTGACAAATGTGCATTATATAGGTACTGGAATCATACACTTCCTCTGTATAACCAGATAATTGCCGAGAAAGGCTGACTTATAGTGGGTTCATCTTCCTCCTTGATGTGATTATTCTCTGGAGCTGAAACTGAGACTCTCAGATCACCTCGTGTCTATCAACAAAGCAGCAGCAGCTGAAGATGACCAGCTTCTTCACGTGTCACAGGGTGATCAGACGTTGCAACAAAAGACATGTAGGTGGTAGAGAGAAGAGAAAAAGCTTACAGCACCTGGTATTCCCAAGCAGTCTCCCATCAAGTACTAAGCAGGCCTAAACCTGCTTGGCTTCCGAGATCAGACGAGGTCGGGCTTATTCAGGGTGGTTTGGCCGTAAGCGACAATGTCTGTGACAAATGTGCATTATATAGGTACTGGAATCATACGGTTCCTCTATGCAACCAAATAATTGCAGAGAAAAGCTGACTTGTAGTGGGCACATCTTCTTCTCTGATGTGATTATTCTCTCCAGCTGAAACTGAGACTCTCAGATTACCTCATGTCTGCCAACAAAGCAGCAGGAGCTGAAGATGACCAACTTCCTCATGTGTCACAGGGTGATCAGACGTTGCAACAAAAGACATGCAGGTGGTCGAGAGAAGACAAAAAGCTTACAGCACCTGGTAATCCCAAGCAGTCTCCCATCTAAGTACTAACCAGGCCCAACCCTACTTGGCTTCCGAGATAAGACAAGGTGGGGCTTATTCAGGGTGGTGTGGCGGTAAGCAAATATATTTGTTACAAATGTGAATTATATAGGTACTGGAATCATACACTTCCTCTATGAAACCAGATAATTGCCGAGAAAGGCTGATGTGTAGTGGGCATATCATCTTCTCTGATGTGATCATTCTCTTCAGCTGAAACTGAGACTCTTAGATCACTTCGTGTCTGCCAACAAAGCAGCAGCAGCTGAAGATGACCAACTTCCTCATGTGTCACAGGGTGATCAGACGTTGCAACAAAACACATGCAGGTGGTAGAGAGAAGAGAAACAGCTTACAGCACCTGGTATTCCCAAGCAGTCTCCCATTGAAGTACAAACCAGACCCAACCCTGCTTGGCTTCCGAGATAAGACAAGGTGGGGCTTATTCAGGGTGGTGTGGCGGTAAGCGACAATATCTGTTACAAATGTGAATTATATAGGTACTGGAATCATACACTTGCTCTATGAAACCAGATAATTGCCGAGAAAGGCTGATGTGTAGTGGGCATATCATCTTCTCTGATGTGATCATTCTCTTCAGCTGAAACTGAGACTCTCAGATCACTTCGTGTCTGCCAACAAAGCAGCAGCTGCTGAAGATGACCAACTTCCTCATGTGTCACAGGGTGATCAGACGTTGCAACAAAAGACATGCAGGTTGTAGAGAGAAGAGAAAACGCTTACAGCACCTGGTATTCCCAAGCAGTCTCCCATTAAAGTACTAACCAGGCCCAACCCTCCTTGGCTTCCAAGATCAGACGAGGTCGGGCTTATTCAGGGTGGTGTGGCCGTAAGGAACAATTTCTGTGACAAATGTGCATTATATAGGTACTGGAATCATACACTTCCTCTATGTAACCAGATAATTGCAGAGAAAGGCTGACTTGTTATGGAAACATCTTCTTCCCTGATGTGATTATTCTCTGCAGCTGAAACTGAGACTCTCAGATCACTTCGTGTCTGCCAACAAAGCAGCAGCAGCTGAAGATGACCAACTTCCTCATGTGTCACAGGGTGATCAGACGTTGCAACAAAAGACATGCAGGTTGTAGAGAGAAGAGAAAACGCTTACAGAACCTGGTATTCCCAAGCAGTCTCCCATTAAAGTACTAACCAGGCCCAACCCTCCTTGGCTTCCGAGATCAGACGAGGTCGGGCTTATTCAGGGTGGTGTGGCCGTAAGGAACAATTTCTGTGACAAATGTGCATTATATAGGTACTGGAATCATACAATTCCTCTATGTAACCAGATAATTGCAGAGAAAGGCTGACTTGTTATGGGCACATCTTCTTCCCTGATGTGATTATTCTCTGCAGCTGAAACTGAGACTCTCAGATCACTTCGTGTCTGCCAACAAAGCAGCAGCAGCTGAAGATGACCAACTTCGTCATGTGTCACAGGGTGATCAGACGTTGCAACAAAAGACATGCAGGTGGTCGAGAGAAGACACAAAGCTTACAGCTCCTGGTATTCCCAAGCGGTCTCCCATTTAAGTACTAACCAGGCCCAACCCTCCTTGGCTTCCGAGATCAGACGAGGTCGGGCATGTTCAGGGTGGTGTGGCCGTAAGCAACAATGTCTCTGACAAATGTGCATTATATAGGTACAGGAATCATACGGTTCCTCTATGCAACCAGATAATTGCCGAGAAAGGCTGATGTGTAGCGGGCAAATCATCTTTTCTGATGTGATCATTCTCTGCAACTTAAACTGAGACTCTCAGATCACTTCGTGTCAGCCAACAAAGCAGCAGCAGCTGAAGATGACCAACTTCCTCATGTGTCACAGGGTGATCAGACGTTGCAACAAAAGACATGCAGGTGGTAGAGAGAAGAGAAAAAGCTTACAGCACCTGGTATTCCCAAGCAGTCTCCCATCCAAGTACTAAGGAGGCTCAACCCTGCTTGGCTTACGAGATCAGGCATGTTCAGGGTGGTGTGGCCGTAAGCAACAATGTGTCTGACAAATGTGCATTATATAAGTACAGGAATCATACGGTTCCTCTATGTAACCAGATAATTGCTGAGAAAGGCTGATCTGTAGTGGGCACATCTTCTTCCCTGACGTGATAATTTTCTCCAGCTGAACATGAGACTCTCAGATCACTTCGTGTCTGCCAACAAAGCAGCAGAAGCTGAAGATGACCAACTTCCTCATGTGTCACAGGGTGATCAGACGTTGCAACAAAAGACATGCAGGTGGTAGAGAGAAGAGAAAAAGCTTAAGGTACCTGGTATTCCCAAGCGGTCTCCCATTCAAGTACTAACCAGGCCCAACCGTGCTTGGCTTCCGAGATCAGACGAGGTCGGGCTTATTCAGGGTGGTGTGGCCGTAAGCAAAAATATCGGTGACAATTGTGCATTATATAGGTACTGGAATCATACACTTCCTCTGTGTAACCAGATAATTGCCGAAAAAGGCTGACTTGTAGTGGGTTCATCTTCCTCCTTGATGTGATTATTCTCTTCAGCTGAAACTGAGACTCTCAGATCACTTCGTGTCTGCCAACAAAGCAGCAGAAAATGAAGATGACCAACTTCCTCATGTGTCACAGGGTGATCAGACGTTGCAACAAAAGACATGCAGGTGGTAGAGAGAAGAGAAAAAGCTTAAGGCACCTGGTATTCCCAAGCAGTCTCCCATTCAAGTACTAACCAGGCCCAACCCTGCTTGGCTTCCGAGATCAGACGAGGTTGGGCTTATTCAGGGTGGTGTGGCCATAAGCAATAATATTGGTGAAAAATGTGCATTATATAGGTACTGGAATCATACACTTCCTCTGTATAACCAGATAATTGCCGAAAAAGGCTGACTTGTAGTGGGTTCATCTTCCTCCTTGATGTGATTATTCTCTGCAGCTGAAACTGAGACTCTCAGATCACCTCGTGTCTATCAACAAAGCAGCAGCAGCTGAAGATGACTAACTTCTTCACGTGTCACAGGGTGATCAGACGTTGCAACAAAAGACATGCAGGTGGTAGAGAGAAGAGAAAAAGCTTACAGCGCCTGGTATTCCCAAGCTGTGTCCCATCCAAGTACTAACCAGGTACAACCCTGCTTGGCGTCCGAGATCAGATGAGGTCGGGCTTATTCAGGGTGGTGTGGCCGTAAGCAACAATGTCTCTGACAAATGTGCATTATATAGGTACTGGAATCATACGGTTCCTCTATGCAACCAGATAATTGCCGAGAAAGGCTGATGTGTAGCGGGCAAATCATCTTCTCTGATGTGATCATTCTCTGCAACTTAAACTGAGACTCTCAGATCACTTCGTGTCAGCCAACAAAGCAGCAGCAGCTGAAGATGACCAACTTCCTCATGTGTCACAGGGTGATCAGACGTTGCAACAAAAGACATGCAGGTGGTAGAGAGAAGAGAAAAAGCTTACAGCACCTGGTATTCCCAAGCGGTCTCCCATCCAAGTACTAAGGAGGCTCAACCCTGCTTGGCTTACGAGATCAGGCATGTTCAGGGTGGTGTGGCCGTAAGCAACAATGTGTCTGACAAATGTGCATTATATAAGTACAGGAATCATACGGTTCCTCTATGTAACCAGATAATTGCTGAGAAAGGCTGATCTGTAGTGGGCACATCTTCTTCCCTGACGTGATAATTTTCTCCAGCTGAACATGAGACTCTCAGATCACTTCGTGTCTGCCAACAAAGCAGCAGAAGCTGAAGATGACCATCTTCCTCATGTGTCACAGGGTGATCAGACGTTGCAACAAAAGACATGCAGGTGGTAGAGAGAAGAGAAAAAGCTTAAGGTACCTGGTATTCCCAAGCGGTCTCCCATTCAAGTACTAACCAGGCCCAACCGTGCTTGGCTTCCGAGATCAGACGAGGTCGGGCTTATTCAGGGTGGTGTGGCCGTAAGCAAAAATATCGGTGACAATTGTGCATTATATAGGTACTGGAATCATACACTTCCTCTGTATAACCAGATAATTGCCGAAAAAGGCTGACTTGTAGTGGGTTCATCTTCCTCCTTGATGTGATTATTCTCTGCAGCTGAAACTGAGACTCTCAGATCACCTCGTGTCTATCAACAAAGCAGCAGCAGCTGAAGATGACTAACTTCTTCACGTGTCACAGGGTGATCAGACGTTGCAACAAAAGACATGCAGGTGGTAGAGAGAAGAGAAAAAGCTTACAGCACCTGGTATTCCCAAGCTGTCTCCCATCCAAGTACTAACCAGGTACAACCCTGCTTGGCGTCCGAGATCAGACGAGGTCGGGCTTATTCAGGGTGGTGTGGCCGTAAGCAACAATGTCTCTGACAAATGTGCATTATATAGGTACTGGAATCATACGGTTCCTCTATGCAACCAGATAATTGCCGAGAAAGGCTGATGTGTAGCGGGCAAATCATCTTCTCTGATGTGATCATTCTCTGCAACTTAAACTGAGACTCTCAGATCACTTCGTGTCAGCCAACAAAGCAGCAGCAGCTGAAGATGACCAACTTCCTCATGTGTCACAGGGTGATCAGACGTTGCAACAAAAGACATGCAGGTGGTAGAGAGAAGAGAAAAAGCTTACAGCACCTGGTATTCCCAAGCAGTCTCCCATCCAAGTACTAAGGAGGCTCAACCCTGCTTGGCTTACGAGATCAGGCATGTTCAGGGTGGTGTGGCCGTAAGCAACAATGTGTCTGACAAATGTGCATTATATAAGTACAGGAATCATACGGTTCCTCTATGTAACCAGATAATTGCAGAGAAAGGCTGACTTGTTATGGGCACATCTTCTTCCCTGATGTGATTATTCTCTGCAGCTGAAACTGAGACTCTCAGATCACTTCGTGTCTGCCAACAAAGCAGCAGCAGCTGAAGATCACCAACTTCCTCATGTGTCACAGGGTGATCAGACGTTGCAACAAAAGACATGCAGGTTGTAGAGAGAAGAGAAAACGCTTACAGCACCTGGTATTCCCAAGCAGTCTACCATCCAAGTACTAACCAGGCTCAAACGTGCTTGGCTTCCGAGATCAGACGAGGTCGGGTATATTCAGGGTGGTGTGGCCGTAAGCAACAATAACTGTGACAAATGTGCATTATATAAGTACTGGAATCATACACTTCCTCTATGTAACCAGATAATTTCCGAGAAAGGCTCACTTGTTATGGGCATATCTTCTTCCCTGATGTGATCATTCTCTGCAACTTAAACTGAGACTCTCAGATCACTTCGTGTCTGCCAACAAAGCAGCAGCAGCTGCTGAAGATGACCAACTTCCTCATGTGTCACAGGGTGATCAGACGTTGCAACAAAAGACATGCAGGTGGTAGAGAGAAGAGAAAAAGCTTACCACACCTGGTATTCCCAAGAGGTCTCCTATCCAAGTACTAACCAGGCCCAAACCTCCTTGGCTTCCGAGATCAGACGAGGTCGAGCATGTTCAGGGTGGTGTGGCCGTAAGCAACAATGTCTCTGACAAATGTGCATTATATAGGTACTGGAATCATACGGTTCCTCTATGCAACCAGATCATTTCCGAGAAAGGCTGATGTGTAGTGGGCACATCTTCTTCCCTGACGTGATTATTCTCTGCAGCTGAAACTGAGACTCTCAGATCACTTTGTGTCTGCCAACAAAGCAGCAGTAGCTGAAGATGACCAACTTCCTCATGTGTCACAGGGTGATCAGACGTTGCAACAAAAGACATGCAGGTGGTAGAGAGAAGAGAAAAAGCTTACAGCACCTGGCATTCCCAGAGAGTCTACCATCCAAGTACAAACCAGGCCCAAACCTGCTTGGCTTCCGAGATCAGACGTGGTCGGGCATATTCAGGGTGGTGTGGCGGTAAGCAACCATAACTGTGACAAATGTGCATTATAAAGGTACTGGAATCATACAGTTCCTCTATGTAACCAGATAATTGCCGAGAAAAGCTGATAAGTAGTGGGCACATCTTCTTCCCTGACGTGATTATTCTCTCGAGCTGAAACTGAGACTCTCAGATCACTTTGTGTCTGCCAACAAAGCAGCAGAAGCTGAAGATGACCAACTTCCTCATGTGTCACAGGGTGATCAGACGTTGCAACAAAAGACATGCAGGTGGTAGAGAGAAGAGAAAAAGCTTACAGCACCTCGTATTCCCAAGAGGTCTTCCATCCAAGTACAAACCAGGCCCAACTGTGCTTGGCTTCCGAGATCAGACGAGGTCGGGCATGTTCAGGGTTGTGTGGCCGTAAGCAACAATGTCTCTGACAAATGTGCATTATACAGGTACTGGAATCATACGGTTCTTCTATGCAACCAGATAATATCCGAGAAAGGCTGATGTGTAGCGGGTAAATCATCTTCTCTGATGTGATCATTCTCTGCAACTGAAACTGAGACTCTCAGATCACTTCGTGTCTGCCAACAAAGCAGCAGAAGCTGAAGATGACCAACTTCCTCATGTGTCACAGGGTGATCAGACGTTGCAACAAAAGACATGCAGGTGGTAGAGAGAAGAGAAAAAGCTTACAGCACCTGGTATTCCCAAGCGGTCTCCCATCAAAGTACTAACCAGGCCCAACCCTCCTTGGCTTCCGAGATCAGACGAGGTTGGACATATTCAGGGTGGTTTGGCCGTAAGGAACAATTTCTGTGACACATGTGCATTATATAGGTACTGGAATCATACACTTCCTCTATGAAACCAGATAATTGCCGAGAAAGGCTGACTTGTAGTGGGCACATATTCTTCCCTGATGTGATTATTCTCTGCAACTGAAACTGAGACTCTCAGATCACTCTGTGTCTGCCAACAAAGCAGCAGCAGCTGAAGATGACCAACTTCCTCATGTGTCACAGGGTGATCAGACGTTGCAAAAAAAGACATGCAGGTGGTAGAGAGAAGAGAAAAAGCTTACAGCACCTGGTATTTTCAAGCGGTCTCCCACCAAAGTACTAACCAGGCCCAACTCTTCTTGGCTTCCGAGATCAGACGAGGTCAGGCATATTGAGGGTGGTGTGGCCGTAAGCAACAATGTCTGTGACAAATGTGCATTATATAAGTACAGGAATCATACGGTTCCTCTATGTAACCAGATAATTGCTGAGAAAGGCTGATGTGTAGTGGGCACATCTTCTTCCCTGACGTGATTATTCTCTTCAGCTGAAACTGAGACTCTCAGATCACTTCGTGTCTGCCAACAAAGCAGCAGCAGCTGAAGATGACCAACTTCCTCATGTGTCACAGGGAGATCAGACGTTGCAACAAAAGACATGCAGGTTGTTGAGAGAAGAGAAAACGCTTACAGCACCTGGTATTCCCAAGCAGTCTCCCATTAAAGTACTAACCAGGCCCAACCCTCCTTGGCTTCCGAGATCAGACGAGGTCGGGCATATTCAGGGTGGTGTGGCCGTAAGGAACAATTTCTGTGACAAATGTGCATTATATAGGTACTGGAATCATACACTTCCTCTATGTAACCAGATAATTGCAGAGAAAGGCTGACTTGTTATGGGCACATCTTCTTCCCTGATGTGATTATTCTCTGCAGCTGAAACTGAGACTCTCAGATCACTTGGTGTCTGCCAACAAAGCAGCAGCAGCTGAAGATCACCAACTTCCTCATGTGTCACAGGGTGATCAGACGTTGCAACAAAAGACATGCAGGTTGTAGAGAGAAGAGAAAACGCTTACAGCACCTGGTATTCCCAAGCAGTCTACCATCCAAGTACTAACCAGGCTCAAACGTGCTTGGCTTCCGAGATCAGACGAGGTCGGGTATATTCAGGGTGGTGTGGCCGTAAGCAACAATAACTGTGACAAATGTGCATTATATAAGTACTGGAATCATACACTTCCTCTATGTAACCAGATAATTTCCGAGAAAGGCTCACTTGTTATGGGCATATCTTCTTCCCTGATGTGATCATTCTCTGCAACTTAAACTGAGACTCTCAGATCACTTCGTGTCTGCCAACAAAGCAGCAGCAGCTGCTGAAGATGACCAACTTCCTCATGTGTCACAGGGTGATCAGACGTTGCAACAAAAGACATGCAGGTGGTAGAGAGAAGAGAAAAAGCTTACCACACCTGGTATTCCCAAGAGGTCTCCTATCCAAGTACTAACCAGGCCCAAACCTCCTTGGCTTCCGAGATCAGACGAGGTCGAGCATGTTCAGGGTGGTGTGGCCGTAAGCAACAATGTCTCTGACAAATGTGCATTATATAGGTACTGGAATCATACGGTTCCTCTATGCAACCAGATCATTTCCGAGAAAGGCTGATGTGTAGTGGGCACATCTTCTTCCCTGACGTGATTATTCTCTGCAGCTGAAACTGAGACTCTCAGATCACTTTGTGTCTGCCAACAAAGCAGCAGCAGCTGAAGATGACCAACTTCCTCATGTGTCACAGGGTGATCAGACGTTGCAAAAAAAGACATGCAGGTTGTAGAGAGAAGAGAAAAAGCTTACAGCACCTGGTATTTTCAAGCGGTCTCCCACCAAAGTACTAACCAGGCCCAACTCTTCTTGGCTTCCGAGATCAGACGAGGTCAGGCATATTGAGGGTGGTGTGGCCGTAAGCAACAATGTCTGTGACAAATGTGCATTATATAAGTACAGGAATCATACGGTTCCTCTATGTAACCAGATAATTGCTGAGAAAGGCTGATGTGTAGTGGGCACATCTTCTTCCCTGACGTGATTATTCTCTTCAGCTGAAACTGAGACTCTCAGATCACTTCGTGTCTGCCAACAAAGCAGCAGCAGCTGAAGATGACCAACTTCCTCATGTGTCACAGGGAGATCAGACGTTGCAACAAAAGACATGCAGGTTGTTGAGAGAAGAGAAAACGCTTACAGCACCTGGTATTCCCAAGCAGTCTCCCATTAAAGTACTAACCAGGCCCAACCCTCCTTGGCTTCCGAGATCAGACGAGGTCGGGCATATTCAGGGTGGTGTGGCCGTAAGGAACAATTTCTGTGACAAATGTGCATTATATAGGTACTGGAATCATACACTTCCTCTATGTAACCAGATAATTGCAGAGAAAGGCTCACTTGTTATGGGCATATCTTCTTCCCTGATGTGATCATTCTCTGCAACTTAAACTGAGACTCTCAGATCACTTCGTGTCTGCCAACAAAGCAGCAGCAGCTGCTGAAGATGACCAACTTCCTCATGTGTCACAGGGTGATCAGACGTTGCAACAAAAGACATGCAGGTGGTAGAGAGAAGAGAAAAAGCTTACCACACCTGGTATTCCCAAGAGGTCTCCTATCCAAGTACTAACCAGGCCCAAACCTCCTTGGCTTCCGAGATCAGACGAGGTCGAGCATGTTCAGGGTGGTGTGGCCGTAAGCAACAATGTCTCTGACAAATGTGCATTATATAGGTACTGGAATCATACGGTTCCTCTATGCAACCAGATCATTTCCGAGAAAGGCTGATGTGTAGTGGGCACATCTTCTTCCCTGACGTGATTATTCTCTGCAGCTGAAACTGAGACTCTCAGATCACTTTGTGTCTGCCAACAAAGCAGCAGTAGCTGAAGATGACCAACTTCCTCATGTGTCACAGGGTGATCAGACGTTGCAACAAAAGACATGCAGGTGGTAGAGAGAAGAGAAAAAGCTTACAGCACCTGGCATTCCCAGAGAGTCTACCATCCAAGTACAAACCAGGCCCAAACCTGCTTGGCTTCCGAGATCAGACGTGGTCGGGCATATTCAGGGTGGTGTGGCGGTAAGCAACCATAACTGTGACAAATGTGCATTATAAAGGTACTGGAATCATACAGTTCCTCTATGTAACCAGATAATTGCCGAGAAAAGCTGATAAGTAGTGGGCACATCTTCTTCCCTGACGTGATTATTCTCTCGAGCTGAAACTGAGACTCTCAGATCACTTTGTGTCTGCCAACAAAGCAGCAGAAGCTGAAGATGACCAACTTCCTCATGTGTCACAGGGTGATCAGACGTTGCAACAAAAGACATGCAGGTGGTAGAGAGAAGAGAAAAAGCTTACAGCACCTCCTATTCCCAAGAGGTCTTCCATCCAAGTACAAACCAGGCCCAACTGTGCTTGGCTTCCGAGATCAGACGAGGTCGGGCATGTTCAGGGTTGTGTGGCCGTAAGCAACAATGTCTCTGACAAATGTGCATTATATAGGTACTGGAATCATACGGTTCTTCTATGCAACCAGATAATTGCCGAGAAAGGCTGATGTGTAGCGGGTAAATCATCTTCTCTGATGTGATCATTCTCTGCAACTGAAACTGAGACTCTCAGATCACTTCGTGTCTGCCAACAAAGCAGCAGAAGCTGAAGATGACCAACTTCCTCATGTGTCACAGGGTGATCAGACGTTGCAACAAAAGACATGCAGGTGGTAGAGAGAAGAGAAAAAGCTTACAGCACCTGGTATTCCCAAGCGGTCTCCCATCAAAGTACTAACCAGGCCCAACCCTCCTTGGCTTCCGAGATCAGACGAGGTTGGACATATTCAGGGTGGTTTGGCCGTAAGCAACAATCTCTGTGACAAATGCGCATTATATAGGTAATCAAATCATATGGTTCCTCTATGTAACCAGATATTTGCAGAGAAAGGCTGATATGTAGCGGGCATATCTTGTTCCCTGACGTGATAATTCTCTCCAGCTGAAAATGAGACTCTCAGATCACTTCGTGTCTGCCAACAAAGCAGCAGCAGCTGAAGATGACCAACTTCCTCATGTGTCACAGGGTGATCAGACATTGCAACAAAAGACATGCAGGTGGTTGAGAGAAGAGAAAAAGCTTAAAGCACCTGGTATTCCCAAGAGGTCTTCCATCCAAGTACAAACCAGGCCCAACTGTGCTTGGCTTCCGAGATCAGACGAGGAAGGGGATGTTCAGGGTGGTGTGGCCGTAAGCAACAATATCTCTGAAAAATGTGCATTATATAGGTACTGGAATCATACGGTTCCTCTATGCAACCAGATAATTGCAGAGAAAGGCTGATGTGTAGTGGGCACATCTTGTTCCCTGACGTGATCATTCTCTTCAGCTGAAACTGAGACTCTCAGATCACTTTGTGTTTGCCAACAAAGCAGCCGCAGCTGAAGATGACCAAATACCTCATGTGTCACAGGGTGATCAGACGTTGCAACAAAAGACATGTAGGTTGTAGAGAGAAGAGAAAACGCTTACAGCACCTGGTATTCCCAAGCAGTCTCCCATTAAAGTACTAACCAGGCCCAACCCTCCTCGGCTTCCGAGATCAGACGAGGTCAGGCTTATTCAGGGTGGTGTGGCCGTAAGGAACAATTTCTGTGACAAATGTGCATTATATAGGTACTGGAATCATACACTTCCTCTATGAAACCAGATAATTGCCGAGAAAGGCTGACTTGTAGTGGGCACATATTCTTCCCTGATGTGATTATTCTCTGCAGCTGAAACTGAGACTCTCAGATCACTCTGTGTCTGCCAACAAAGCAGCAGCAGCTGAAGATGACCAACTTCCTCATGTGTCACAGGGTGATCAGACGTTGCAAAAAAAGACATGCAGGTGGTAGAGAGAAGAGAAAAAGCTTACAGCACCTGGTATTTTCAAGCGGTCTCCCACCCAAGTACTAACCAGGCCCAACTCTGCTTGGCTTCCGAGATCAGACGAGGTCAGGCATATTCAGGGTGGTGTGGCCGTAAGCAACAATGTCTGTGACAAATGTGCATTATATAAGTACAGGAATCATACGGTTCCTCTATGTAACCAGATAATTGCTGAGAAAGGCTGATGTGTAGTGGGCACATCTTCTTCCCTGACGTGATTATTCTCTTCAGCTGAAACTGAGACTCTCAGATCACTTCGTGTCTTCCAACAAAGCAGCAACAGCTGAAGATGACCAACTTCCTCATGTGTCACAGGGTGATCAGACGTTGCAACAAAACACATGCAGGTGGTAGAGAGAAGAGAAAAAGCTTACAGCACCTGGTACTCCCAAGCTGTCTCCCATCCAAGTACTAACCAGGTACAACCCTGCTTGGCGTCCGAGATCAGACGAGGTCAGGCTTCTTCAGGGTGGTGTGGCCGTAAGCAACAATGTCTCTGACAAATGTGCATTATATAGGTACTGGAATCATACGGTTCCTCTATGCAACCAGATAATTGCCGAGAAAGGCTGATGTGTAGCGGGCAAATAATCTTCTCTGATGTGATCATTCTCTGCAACTGAAACTGAGACTCTCAGATCACTTCGTGTCTGCCAACAAAGCAGCAGCAGCTGCTGAAGATGACCAACTTCCTCATGTGTCATAGGGTGATCAGACGTTGCAACAAAAGACATGCAGGTGGTAGAGAGAAGAGAAAAAGCTTAAAGCACCTGGTATTCCCAAGAGGTCTTCCATCCAAGTACTAACTAGGCCCAACCCTCCTTGGCTTCCGAGATCAGACGAGGTCGGGCATGTTCAGGGTGGTGTGGCCGTAAGCAACAATGTCTCTGACAAATGTGCATTATATAGGTACTGGAATCATACGGTTCCTCTATGCAACCAGATCATTTCCGAGAAAGGCTGATGTGTAGTGGGCACATCTTCTTCCCTGACGTGATTATTCTCTGCAGCTGAAACTGAGACTCTCAGATCACTTCGTGTCTGCCAACTACGGTTCCTCTATGCAACCAGATAATTGCCGAGAAAGGCTGATGTGTAGCGGGCAAATCATCTTCTCTGATGTGATCATTCTCTGCAACTGAAACTGAGACTCTCAGATCACTTCGTGTCAGCCAACAAAGCAGCAGCAGCTGAAGATGACCAACTTCCTCATGTGTCACAGGGTGATCAGACGTTGCAACAAAAGACATGCAGGTGGTAGAGAGAAGAGAAAAAGCTTACAGCACCTGGTATTCCCAAGCTGTCTCCCATCCAAGTACTAAGGAGGCTCAACCCTGCTTGGCTTCCGAGATCAGACGAGGTCGGGCATGTTCAGGGTGGTGTGGCCGTAAGCAACAATGTGTCTGACAAATGTGCATTATATAAGTACAGGAATCATACGGTTCCTCTATGTAACCAGATAATTGCTGAGAAAGGCTGATCTGTAGTGGGCACATCTTCTTCCCTGAAGTGATTATTCTCTTTAGCTGAAACTGAGACTCTCAGATCACTTCGTGTCTTCCAACAAAGCAGCAGCAGCTGAAGATGGCCAACTTCCTCATGTGTCACAGGGTGATCAGACGTTGCAACAAAAGACATGCAGGTGGTAGAGAGAAGAGAAAAAGCTTAAGGCACCTGGTATTCCCAAGCGGTCTCCCATTCAAGTACTAACCAGGCCCAACCCTGCTTGGCTTCCGAGATCAGACGAGGTTGGGCTTATTCAGGGTGGTGTGGCCGTAAGCAACAACATCGGTGACAAATGTGCATTATATAGGTACTGGAATCATACGGTTCCTCTATGCAACCAGATAATTGCCGAGAAAGGCTGATGTGTAGCGGGCAAATAATCTTCTTCCCTGACGTGATAATTTTCTCCAGCTGAACATGAGACTCTCAGATCACTTCGTGTCTGCCAACAAAGCAGCAGAAGCTGAAGATGACCAACTTCCTCATGTGTCACAGGGTGATCAGACGTTGCAACAAAAGACATGCAGGTGGTAGAGAGAAGAGAAAAAGCTTAAGGTACCTGGTATTCCCAAGCGGTCTCCCATTCAAGTACTAACCAGGCCCAACCGTGCTTGGCTTCCGAGATCAGACGAGGTCGGGCTTATTCAGGGTGGTGTGGCCGTAAGCAACAATATCGGTGACAAATGTGCATTATATAGGTACTGGAATCATACACTTCCTCTGTATAACCAGATAATTGCCGAAAAAGGCTGACTTGTAGTGGGTTCATCTTCCTCCTTGATGTGATTATTCTCTGGAGCTGAAACTGAGACTCTCAGATCACCTCGTGTCTATCAACAAAGCAGCAGCAGCTGAAGATGACCAACTTCTTCACGTGTCACAGGGTGATCAGACGTTGCAACAAAAGACATGCAGGTGGTAGAGAGAAGAGAAAAAGCTTACAGCACCTGGTATTCCCAAGCTGTCTCCCATCCAAGTACTAACCAGGTACAACCCTGCTTGGCGTCCGAGATCAGACGAGGTCGGGCTTATTCAGGGTGGTGTGGCCGTAAGCAACAACGTCTCTGACAAATGTGCATTATATAGGTACTGGAATCATACGGTTCCTCTATGTAACCAGATAATTGCTGAGAAAGGCTGATGTGTAGTGGGCACATCTTCTTCCCTGACGTGATTATTCTCTGCAGCTGAAACTGAGACTCTCAGATCACTTCGTGTCTGCCAACTACGGTTCCTCTATGCAACCAGATAATTGCCGAGAAAGGCTGATGTGTAGCGGGCAAATCATCTTCTCTGATGTGATCATTCTCTGCAACTTAAACTGAGACTCTCAGATCACTTCGTGTCAGCCAACAAAGCAGCCGCAGCTGAAGATGACCAACTTCCTCATGTGTCACAGGGTGATCAGACGTTGCAACAAAAGACATGCAGGTGGTAGAGAGAAGAGAAAAAGCTTACAGCACCTGGTATTCCCAAGCTGTCTCCCATCCAAGTACTAAGGAGGCTCAACCCTGCTTGGCTTCCGAGATCAGACGAGGTCGGGCATGTTCAGGGTGGTGTGGCCGTAAGCAACAATGTGTCTGACAAATGTGCATTATATAAGTACAGGAATCATACGGTTCCTCTATGTAACCAGATAATTGCTGAGAAAGGCTGATCTGTAGTGGGCACATCTTCTTCTCTGATGTGATTATTCTCTCCAGCTGAAACTGAGACTCTCAGATTACCTCATGTCTGCCAACAAAGCAGCAGGAGCTGAAGATGACCAACTTCCTCATGTGTCACAGGGTGATCAGACGTTGCAACAAAAGACATGCAGGTGGTCAAGAGAAGACAAAAAGCTTACAGCACCTGGTAATCCCAAGCAGTCTCCCATCTAAGTACTAACCAGGCCCAACCCTACTTGGCTTCCGAGATAAGACAAGGTGGGGCTTATTCAGGGTGGTGTGGCGGTAAGCAAATATATTTGTTACAAATGTGAATTATATAGGTACTGGAATCATACACTTCCTCTATGAAACCAGATAATTGCCGAGAAAGGCTGATGTGTAGTGGGCATATCATCTTCTCTGATGTGATCATTCTCTTCAGCTGAAACTGAGACTCTCAGATCACTTCGTGTCTGCCAACAAAGCAGCAGCAGCTGAAGATGACCAACTTCCTCATGTGTCACAGGGTGATCAGACGTTGCAACAAAAGACATGCAGGTGGTAGAGAGAAGAGAAAAAGCTTACAGCACCTGGTATTCCCAAGCTGTCTCCTATCCAAGTACTAACCAGGTACAACCCTGCTTGGCGTCCGAGATCAGACGAGGTCGGGCTTATTCAGGGTGGTGTGGCCGTAAGCAACAATGTCTCTGACAAATGTGCATTATATAGGTACTGGAATCATACGGTTCCTCTATGCAACCAGATAATTGCCGAGAAAGGCTGATGTGTAGCGGGCAAATCATCTTCTTCCCTGACGTGATAATTTTCTCCAGCTGAACATGAGACTCTCAGATCACTTCGTGTCTGCCAACAAAGCAGCAGAAGCTGAAGATGACCAACTTCCTCATGTGTCACAGGGTGATCAGACGTTGCAACAAAAGACATGCAGGTGGTAGAGAGAAGAGAAAAAGCTTACAGCACCTGGTATTCCCAAGCTGACTCCTATCCAAGTACTAACCAGGTACAACCCTGCTTGGCGTCCGAGATCAGACGAGGTCGGGCTTATTCAGGGTGGTGTGGCCGTAAGCAACAATGTCTCTGACAAATGTGCATTATATAGGTACTGGAATCATACGGTTCCTCTATGCAACCAGATAATTGCCGAGAAAGGCTGATGTGTAGCGGACAAATCATCTTCTCTGATGTGATCATTCTCTGCAACTGAAACTGAGACTCTCAGATCACCTCGTGTCTATCAACAAAGCAGCAGCAGCTGAAGATGACCAACTTCTTCACGTGTCACAGGGTGATCAGACGTTGCAACAAAAGACATGCAGGTGGTAGAGAGAAGAGAAAAAGCTTACAGCACCTGGTATTCCCAAGCTGTCTCCTATCCAAGTACTAACCAGGTACAACCCTGCTTGGCGTCGGAGATCAGACGAGGTCGGGCTTATTCAGGGTGGTGTGGCCGTAAGCAACAATGTCTCTGACAAATGTGCATTATATAGGTACTGGAATCATACGGTTCCTCTATGCAACCAGATAATTGCCGAGAAAGGCTGATGTGTAGCGGGCAAATCATCTTCTCTGATGTGATCATTATCTGCAACTGAAACTGAGACTCTCAGATCACTTCGTGTCAGCCAACAAAGCAGCAGCAGCTGAAGATGACCAACTTCTTCACGTGTCACAGGGTGATCAGACGTTGCAACAAAAGACATGCAGGTGGTAGAGAGAAGAGAAAAAGCTTACAGCACCTGGTATTCCCAAGCTGTCTCCCATCCAAGTACTAACCAGGTACAACCCTGCTTGGCGTCCGAGATCAGACGAGGTCGGGCTTATTCAGGGTGGTGTGGCCGTAAGCAAAAATGTCTCTGACAAATGTGCATTATATAGGTACTGGAATCATACGGTTCCTCTATGCAACCAGATAATCATCTTCTCTGATGTGATCATTATCTGCAACTGAAACTGAGACTCTCAGATCACTTCGTGTCAGCCAACAAAGCAGCAGCAGCTGAAGATGACCAACTTCCTCATGTGTCACAGGGTGATCAGAAGTTGCAACAAAAGACATGCAGGTGGTAGAGAGAAGAGAAGAAGCTTACAGCACCTGGTATTCCCAAGCAGTCTCCCATCCAAGTACTAAGGAGGCCCAACCCTGCTTGGCTTCCGAGATCAGACGAGGTTGGGCTTATTCAGGGTGGTGTGGCCGTAAGCAACAATATCGGTGACAAATGTGCATTATATAGGTACTGGAATCATACACTTCCTCTGTATAACCAGATAATTGCCGAAAAAGGCTGACTTATAGTGGGTTCATCTTCCTCCTTGATGTGATTATTCTCTGGAGCTGAAACTGAGACTCTCAGATCACCTCGTGTCTATCAACAAAGCAGCAGCAGCTGAAGATGACCAGCTTCTTCACGTGTCACAGGGTGATCAGACGTTGCAACAAAAGACATGTAGGTTGTAGAGAGAAGAGAAAACGCTTACAGCACCTGGTATTCCCAAGCAGTCTCCCATTAAAGTACTAACCAGGCCCAACCCTCCTCGGCTTCCGAGATCAGACGAGGTCAGGCTTATTCAGGGTGGTGTGGCCGTAAGGAACAATTTCTGTGACACATGTGCATTATATAGGTACTGGAATCATACACTTCCTCTATGAAACCAGATAATTGCCGAGAAAGGCTGACTTGTAGTGGGCACATATTCTTCCCTGATGTGATTATTCTCTGCAACTGAAACTGAGACTCTCAGATCACTCTGTGTCTGCCAACAAAGCAGCAGCAGCTGAAGATGACCAACTTCCTCATGTGTCACAGGGTGATCAGACGTTGCAAAAAAAGACATGCAGGTGGTAGAGAGAAGAGAAAAAGCTTACAGCACCTGGTATTTTCAAGCGGTCTCCCACCAAAGTACTAACCAGGCCCAACTCTTCTTGGCTTCCGAGATCAGACGAGGTCAGGCATATTGAGGGTGGTGTGGCCGTAAGCAACAATGTGTCTGACAAATGTGCATTATATAAGTACAGGAATCATACGGTTCCTCTATGTAACCAGATAATTGCTGAGAAAGGCTGATCTGTAGTGGGCACATCTTCTTCCCTGAAGTGATTATTCTCTTTAGCTGAAACTGAGACTCTCAGATCACTTCGTGTCTTCCAACAAAGCAGCAGCAGCTGAAGATGGCCAACTTCCTCATGTGTCACAGGGTGATCAGACGTTGCAACAAAAGACATGCAGGTGGTAGAGAGAAGAGAAAAAGCTTAAGGCACCTGGTATTCCCAAGCAGTCTCCCATTCAAGTACTAACCAGGCCCAACCCTGCTTGGCTTCCGAGATCAGACGAGGTTGGGCTTATTCAGGGTGGTGTGGCCGTAAGCAACAATATCGGTGACAAATGTGCATTATATAGGTACTGGAATCATACACTTCCTCTGTATAACCAGATAATTGCCGAAAAAGGCTGACTTGTAGTGGATTCATCTTCCTCCTTGATGTGATTATTCTCTGGAGCTGAAACTGAGACTCTCAGATCACCTCGTGTCTATCAACAAAGCAGCAGCAGCTGAAGATGACCAACTTCTTCACGTGTCACAGGGTGATCAGACGTTGCAACAAAAGACATGCAGGTGGTAGAGAGAAGAGAAAAAGCTTACAGCACCTGGTATTCCCAAGCTGACTCCAATCCAAGTACTAACCAGGTACAACCCTGCTTGGCGTCCGAGATCAGACGAGGTCGGGCTTATTCAGGGTGGTGTGGCCGTAAGCAACAATGTCTCTGACAAATGTGCATTATATAGGTACTGGAATCATACGGTTCCTCTATGCAACCAGATAATTGCCGAGAAAGGCTGATGTGTAGCGGACAAATCATCTTCTCTGATGTGATCATTCTCTGCAACTGAAACTGAGACTCTCAGATCACCTCGTGTCTATCAACAAAGCAGCAGCAGCTGAAGATGACCAACTTCTTCACGTGTCACAGGGTGATCAGACGTTGCAACAAAAGACATGCAGGTGGTAGAGAGAAGAGAAAAAGCTTACAGCACCTGGTATTCCCAAGCTGTCTCCTATCCAAGTACTAACCAGGTACAACCCTGCTTGGCGTCCGAGATCAGACGAGGTCGGGCTTATTCAGGGTGGTGTGGCCGTAAGCAACAATGTCTCTGACAAATGTGCATTATATAGGTACTGGAATCATACGGTTCCTCTATGCAACCAGATAATTGCCGAGAAAGGCTGATGTGTAGCGGACAAATCATCTTCTCTGATGTGATCATTCTCTGCAACTGAAACTGAGACTCTCAGATCACCTCGTGTCTATCAACAAAGCAGCAGCAGCTGAAGATGACCAACTTCTTCACGTGTCACAGGGTGATCAGACGTTGCAACAAAAGACATGCAGGTGGTAGAGAGAAGAGAAAAAGCTTACAGCACCTGGTATTCCCAAGCTGTCTCCTATCCAAGTACTAACCAGGTACAACCCTGCTTGGCGTCCGAGATCAGACGAGGTCGGGCTTATTCAGGGTGGTGTGGCCGTAAGCAACAATGTCTCTGACAAATGTGCATTATATAGGTACTGGAATCATACGGTTCCTCTATGGAACCAGATAATCATCTTCTCTGATGTGATCATTATCTGCAACTGAAACTGAGACTCTCAGATCACTTCGTGTCAGCCAACAAAGCAGCAGCAGCTGAAGATGACCAACTTCCTCATGTGTCACAGGGTGATCAGAAGTTGCAACAAAAGACATGCAGGTGGTAGAGAGAAGAGAAGAAGCTTACAGCACCTGGTATTCCCAAGCAGTCTCCCATCCAAGTACTAAGGAGGCCCAACCCTGCTTGGCTTCCGAGATCAGACGAGGTTGGGCTTATTCAGGGTGGTGTGGCCGTAAGCAACAATATCGGTGACAAATGTGCATTATATAGGTACTGGAATCATACACTTCCTCTGTATAACCAGATAATTGCCGAAAAAGGCTGACTTATAGTGGGTTCATCTTCCTCCTTGATGTGATTATTCTCTGGAGCTGAAACTGAGACTCTCAGATCACCTCGTGTCTATCAACAAAGCAGCAGCAGCTGAAGATGACCAGCTTCTTCACGTGTCACAGGGTGATCAGACGTTGCAACAAAAGACATGCAGGTGGTAGAGAGAAGAGAAAAAGCTTACAGCACCTGGTATTCCCAAGCAGTCTCCCATCAAATACTAAGCAGGCCTAAACCTGCTTGGCTTCCGAGATCAGACGAGGTCGGGCTTATTCAGGGTGGTGTGGCCGTAAGCGACAATGTCTGTGACAAATGTGCATTATATAGGTACTGGAATCATACGGTTCCTCTATGCAACCAAATAATTGCAGAGAAAAGCTGACTTGTAGTGGGCACATCTTCTTCTCTGATGTGATTATTCTCTCCAGCTGAAACTGAGACTCTCAGATTACCTCATGTCTGCCAACAAAGCAGCAGGAGCTGAAGATGACCAACTTCCTCATGTGTCACAGGGTGATCAGACGTTGCAACAAAAGACATGCAGGTGGTCGAGAGAAGACAAAAAGCTTACAGCACCTGGTAATCCCAAGCAGACTCCCATCTAAGTACTAACCAGGCCCAACCCTACTTGGCTTCCGAGATAAGACAAGTTGGGGCTTATTCAGGGTGGTGTGGCGGTAAGCAAATATATTTGTTACAAATGTGAATTATATAGGTACTGGAATCATACACTTCCTCTATGAAACCAGATAATTGCCGAGAAAGGCTGATGTGTAGTGGGGATATCATCTTCTCTGATGTGATCATTCTCTTCAGCTGAAACTGAGACTCTTAGATCACTTCGTGTCTGCCAACAAAGCAGCAGCAGCTGAAGATGACCAACTTCCTCATGTGTCACAGGGTGATCAGACGTTGCAACAAAACACATGCTGGTGGTAGAGAGAAGAGAAACAGCTTACAGCACCTGGTATTCCCAAGCAGTCTCCCATTGAAGTACAAACCAGACCCAACCCTGCTTGGCTTCCGAGATAAGACAAGGTGGGGCTTATTCAGGGTGGTGTGGCGGTAAGCGACAATATCTGTTACAAATGTGAATTATATAGGTACTGGAATCATACACTTGCTCTATGAAACCAGATAATTGCCGAGAAAGGCTGATGTGTAGTGGGCATATCATCTTCTCTGATGTGATCATTCTCTTCAGCTGAAACTGAGACTCTCAGATCACTTCGTGTCTGCCAACAAAGCAGCAGCTGCTGAAGATGACCAACTTCCTCATGTGTCACAGGGTGATCAGACGTTGCAACAAAAGACATGCAGGTTGTAGAGAGAAGAGAAAACGCTTACAGCACCTGGTATTCCCAAGCAGTCTCCCATTCAAGTACTAACCAGGACCAACCCTGCTTGGCTTCTGAGATCAGACGAGGTCGGGCATGTTCAGGGTGGTGTGGCCGTAAGCAGCAATGTATCTGACAAATGTGCATTATATAGGCACTGGAATCATACGGTTCCTCTATGCAACCAGATAATTGCCGAGAAAGGCTGATGTGTAGCGGGTGTATCATCTTCTCTGATGTGATCATTCTCTTCAGCTGAAACTGAGACTCTCAGATCACTTCGTGTCTGCCAACAAAGCAGCAGCTGCTGAAGATGACCAACTTCCTCATGTGTCACAGGGTGATCAGACGTTGCAACAAAAGACATGCAGGTTGTAGAGAGAAGAGAAAACGCTTACAGCACCTGGTATTCCCAAGCAGTCTCCCATTAAAGTACTAACCAGGCCCAACCCTCCTTGGCTTCCGAGATCAGACGAGGTCGGGCTTATTCAGGGTGGTGTGGCCGTAAGGAACAATTTCTGTGACAAATGTGCATTATATAGGTACTGGAATCATACACTTCCTCTATGTAACCAGATAATTGCAGAGAAAGGCTGACTTGTTATGGAAACATCTTCTTCCCTGATGTGATTATTCTCTGCAGCTGAAACTGAGACTCTCAGATCACTTCGTGTCTGCCAACAAAGCAGCAGAAAATGAAGATGACCAACTTCCTCATGTGTCACAGGGTGATCAGACGTTGCAACAAAAGACATGCAGGTGGTAGAGAGAAGAGAAAAAGCTTAAGGCACCTGGTATTCCCAAGCAGTCTCCCATTCAAGTACTAACCAGGCCCAACCCTGCTTGGCTTCCGAGATCAGACGAGGTTGGGCTTATTCAGGGTGGTGTGGCCATAAGCAACAATATTGGTGAAAAATGTGCATTATATAGGTACTGGAATCATACACTTCCTCTGTATAACCAGATAATTGCCGAAAAAGGCTGACTTGTAGTGGGTTCATCTTCCTCCTTGATGTGATTATTCTCTGCAGCTGAAACTGAGACTCTCAGATCACCTCGTGTCTATCAACAAAGCAGCAGCAGCTGAAGATGACTAACTTCTTCACGTGTCACAGGGTGATCAGACGTTGCAACAAAAGACATGCAGGTGGTAGAGAGAAGAGAAAAAGCTTACAGCGCCTGGTATTCCCAAGCTGTGTCCCATCCAAGTACTAACCAGGTACAACCCTGCTTGGAGTCCGAGATCAGATGAGGTCGGGCTTATTCAGGGTGGTGTGGCCGTAAGCAACAATGTCTCTGACAAATGTGCATTATATAGGTACTGGAATCATACGGTTCCTCTATGCAACCAGATAATTGCCGAGAAAGGCTGATGTGTAGCGGGCAAATCATCTTCTCTGATGTGATCATTCTCTGCAACTTAAACTGAGACTCTCAGATCACTTCGTGTCAGCCAACAAAGCAGCAGCAGCTGAAGATGACCAACTTCCTCATGTGTCACAGGGTGATCAGACGTTGCAACAAAAGACATGCAGGTGGTAGAGAGAAGAGAAAAAGCTTACAGCACCTGGTATTCCCAAGCAGTCTCCCATCCAAGTACTAAGGAGGCTCAACCCTGCTTGGCTTACGAGATCAGGCATGTTCAGGGTGGTGTGGCCGTAAGCAACAATGTGTCTGACAAATGTGCATTATATAAGTACAGGAATCATACGGTTCCTCTATGTAACCAGATAATTGCTGAGAAAGGCTGATCTGTAGTGGGCACATCTTCTTCCCTGACGTGATAATTTTCTCCAGCTGAACATGAGACTCTCAGATCACTTCGTGTCTGCCAACAAAGCAGCAGAAGCTGAAGATGACCATCTTCCTCATGTGTCACAGGGTGATCAGACGTTGCAACAAAAGACATGCAGGTGGTAGAGAGAAGAGAAAAAGCTTAAGGTACCTGGTATTCCCAAGCGGTCTCCCATTCAAGTACTAACCAGGCCCAACCGTGCTTGGCTTCCGAGATCAGACGAGGTCGGGCTTATTCAGGGTGGTGTGGCCGTAAGCAAAAATATCGGTGACAATTGTGCATTATATAGGTACTGGAATCATACACTTCCTCTGTATAACCAGATAATTGCCGAAAAAGGCTGACTTGTAGTGGGTTCATCTTCCTCCTTGATGTGATTATTCTCTGCAGCTGAAACTGAGACTCTCAGATCACCTCGTGTCTATCAACAAAGCAGCAGCAGCTGAAGATGACTAACTTCTTCACGTGTCACAGGGTGATCAGACGTTGCAACAAAAGACATGCAGGTGGTAGAGAGAAGAGAAAAAGCTTACAGCACCTGGTATTCCCAAGCTGTCTCCCATCCAAGTACTAACCAGGTACAACCCTGCTTGGCGTCCGAGATCAGACGAGGTCGGGCTTATTCAGGGTGGTGTGGCCGTAAGCAACAATGTCTCTGACAAATGTGCATTATATAGGTACTGGAATCATACGGTTCCTCTATGCAACCAGATAATTGCCGAGAAAGGCTGATGTGTAGCGGGCAAATCATCTTCTCTGATGTGATCATTCTCTGCAACTTAAACTGAGACTCTCAGATCACTTCGTGTCAGCCAACAAAGCAGCAGCAGCTGAAGATGACCAACTTCCTCATGTGTCACAGGGTGATCAGACGTTGCAACAAAAGACATGCAGGTGGTAGAGAGAAGAGAAAAAGCTTACAGCACCTGGTATTCCCAAGCAGTCTCCCATCCAAGTACTAAGGAGGCTCAACCCTGCTTGGCTTACGAGATCAGGCATGTTCAGGGTGGTGTGGCCGTAAGCAACAATGTGTCTGACAAATGTGCATTATATAAGTACAGGAATCATACGGTTCCTCTATGTAACCAGATAATTGCAGAGAAAGGCTGACTTGTTATGGGCACATCTTCTTCCCTGATGTGATTATTCTCTGCAGCTGAAACTGAGACTCTCAGATCACTTCGTGTCTGCCAACAAAGCAGCAGCAGCTGAAGATGACCAACTTCGTCATGTGTCACAGTGTGATCAGACGTTGCAACAAAAGACATGCAGGTGGTCGAGAGAAGACAAAAAGCTTACAGCACCTGGTAATCCCAAGCAGTCTCCCATCTAAGTACTAACCAGGCCCAACCCTACTTGGCTTCCGAGATAAGACAAGGTGGGGCTTATTCAGGGTGGTGTGGCGGTAAGCAAATATATTTGTTACAAATGTGAATTATATAGGTACTGGAATCATACACTTCCTCTATGAAACCAGATAATTGCCGAGAAAGGCTGATGTGTAGTGGGCATATCATCTTCTCTGATGTGATCATTCTCTTCAGCTGAAACTGAGACTCTTAGATCACTTCGTGTCTGCCAACAAAGCAGCAGCAGCTGAAGATGACCAACTTCCTCATGTGTCACAGGGTGATCAGACGTTGCAACAAAACACATGCAGGTGGTAGAGAGAAGAGAAACAGCTTACAGCACCTGGTATTCCCAAGCAGTCTCCCATTGAAGTACAAACCAGACCCAACCCTGCTTGGCTTCCGAGATAAGACAAGGTGGGGCTTATTCAGGGTGGTGTGGCGGTAAGCGACAATATCTGTTACAAATGTGAATTATATAGGTACTGGAATCATACACTTGCTCTATGAAACCAGATAATTGCCGAGAAAGGCTGATGTGTAGTGGGCATATCATCTTCTCTGATGTGATCATTCTCTTCAGCTGAAACTGAGACTCTCAGATCACTTCGTGTCTGCCAACAAAGCAGCAGCTGCTGAAGATGACCAACTTCCTCATGTGTCACAGGGTGATCAGACGTTGCAACAAAAGACATGCAGGTTGTAGAGAGAAGAGAAAACGCTTACAGCACCTGGTATTCCCAAGCAGTCTCCCATTAAAGTACTAACCAGGCCCAACCCTCCTTGGCTTCCAAGATCAGACGAGGTCGGGCTTATTCAGGGTGGTGTGGCCGTAAGGAACAATTTCTGTGACAAATGTGCATTATATAGGTACTGGAATCATACACTTCCTCTATGTAACCAGATAATTGCAGAGAAAGGCTGACTTGTTATGGAAACATCTTCTTCCCTGATGTGATTATTCTCTGCAGCTGAAACTGAGACTCTCAGATCACTTCGTGTCTGCCAACAAAGCAGCAGCAGCTGAAGATGACCAACTTCCTCATGTGTCACAGGGTGATCAGACGTTGCAACAAAAGACATGCAGGTTGTAGAGAGAAGAGAAAACGCTTACAGAACCTGGTATTCCCAAGCAGTCTCCCATTAAAGTACTAACCAGGCCCAACCCTCCTTGGCTTCCGAGATCAGACGAGGTCGGGCTTATTCAGGGTGGTGTGGCCGTAAGGAACAATTTCTGTGACAAATGTGCATTATATAGGTACTGGAATCATACAATTCCTCTATGTAACCAGATAATTGCAGAGAAAGGCTGACTTGTTATGGGCACATCTTCTTCCCTGATGTGATTATTCTCTGCAGCTGAAACTGAGACTCTCAGATCACTTCGTGTCTGCCAACAAAGCAGCAGCAGCTGAAGATGACCAACTTCGTCATGTGTCACAGGGTGATCAGACGTTGCAACAAAAGACATGCAGGTGGTCGAGAGAAGACAAAAAGCTTACAGCTCCTGGTATTCCCAAGCGGTCTCCCATTTAAGTACTAACCAGGCCCAACCCTCCTTGGCTTCCGAGATCAGACGAGGTCGGGCATGTTCAGGGTGGTGTGGCCGTAAGCAACAATGTCTCTGACAAATGTGCATTATATAGGTACAGGAATCATACGGTTCCTCTATGCAACCAGATAATTGCCGAGAAAGGCTGATGTGTAGCGGGCAAATCATCTTCTCTGATGTGATCATTCTCTGCAACTTAAACTGAGACTCTCAGATCACTTCGTGTCAGCCAACAAAGCAGCAGCAGCTGAAGATGACCAACTTCCTCATGTGTCACAGGGTGATCAGACGTTGCAACAAAAGACATGCAGGTGGTAGAGAGAAGAGAAAAAGCTTACAGCACCTGGTATTCCCAAGCAGTCTCCCATCCAAGTACTAAGGAGGCTCAACCCTGCTTGGCTTACGAGATCAGGCATGTTCAGGGTGGTGTGGCCGTAAGCAACAATGTGTCTGACAAATGTGCATTATATAAGTACAGGAATCATACGGTTCCTCTATGTAACCAGATAATTGCTGAGAAAGGCTGATCTGTAGTGGGCACATCTTCTTCCCTGACGTGATAATTTTCTCCAGCTGAACATGAGACTCTCAGATCACTTCGTGTCTGCCAACAAAGCAGCAGAAGCTGAAGATGACCAACTTCCTCATGTGTCACAGGGTGATCAGACGTTGCAACAAAAGACATGCAGGTGGTAGAGAGAAGAGAAAAAGCTTAAGGTACCTGGTATTCCCAAGCGGTCTCCCATTCAAGTACTAACCAGGCCCAACCGTGCTTGGCTTCCGAGATCAGACGAGGTCGGGCTTATTCAGGGTGGTGTGGCCGTAAGCAAAAATATCGGTGACAATTGTGCATTATATAGGTACTGGAATCATACACTTCCTCTGTGTAACCAGATAATTGCCGAAAAAGGCTGACTTGTAGTGGGTTCATCTTCCTCCTTGATGTGATTATTCTCTTCAGCTGAAACTGAGACTCTCAGATCACTTCGTGTCTGCCAACAAAGCAGCAGAAAATGAAGATGACCAACTTCCTCATGTGTCACAGGGTGATCAGACGTTGCAACAAAAGACATGCAGGTGGTAGAGAGAAGAGAAAAAGCTTAAGGCACCTGGTATTCCCAAGCAGTCTCCCATTCAAGTACTAACCAGGCCCAACCCTGCTTGGCTTCCGAGATCAGACGAGGTTGGGCTTATTCAGGGTGGTGTGGCCATAAGCAACAATATTGGTGAAAAATGTGCATTATATAGGTACTGGAATCATACACTTCCTCTGTATAACCAGATAATTGCCGAAAAAGGCTGACTTGTAGTGGGTTCATCTTCCTCCTTGATGTGATTATTCTCTGCAGCTGAAACTGAGACTCTCAGATCACCTCGTGTCTATCAACAAAGCAGCAGCAGCTGAAGATGACTAACTTCTTCACGTGTCACAGGGTGATCAGACGTTGCAACAAAAGACATGCAGGTGGTAGAGAGAAGAGAAAAAGATTACAGCGCCTGGTATTCCCAAGCTGTGTCCCATCCAAGTACTAACCAGGTACAACCCTGCTTGGCGTCCGAGATCAGATGAGGTCGGGCTTATTCAGGGTGGTGTGGCCGTAAGCAACAATGTCTCTGACAAATGTGCATTATATAGGTACTGGAATCATACGGTTCCTCTATGCAACCAGATAATTGCCGAGAAAGGCTGATGTGTAGCGGGCAAATCATCTTCTCTGATGTGATCATTCTCTGCAACTTAAACTGAGACTCTCAGATCACTTCGTGTCAGCCAACAAAGCAGCAGCAGCTGAAGATGACCAACTTCCTCATGTGTCACAGGGTGATCAGACGTTGCAACAAAAGACATGCAGGTGGTAGAGAGAAGAGAAAAAGCTTACAGCACCTGGTATTCCCAAGCAGTCTCCCATCCAAGTACTAAGGAGGCTCAACCCTGCTTGGCTTACGAGATCAGGCATGTTCAGGGTGGTGTGGCCGTAAGCAACAATGTGTCTGACAAATGTGCATTATATAAGTACAGGAATCATACGGTTCCTCTATGTAACCAGATAATTGCTGAGAAAGGCTGATCTGTAGTGGGCACATCTTCTTCCCTGACGTGATAATTTTCTCCAGCTGAACATGAGACTCTCAGATCACTTCGTGTCTGCCAACAAAGCAGCAGAAGCTGAAGATGACCATCTTCCTCATGTGTCACAGGGTGATCAGACGTTGCAACAAAAGACATGCAGGTGGTAGAGAGAAGAGAAAAAGCTTAAGGTACCTGGTATTCCCAAGCGGTCTCCCATTCAAGTACTAACCAGGCCCAACCGTGCTTGGCTTCCGAGATCAGACGAGGTCGGGCTTATTCAGGGTGGTGTGGCCGTAAGCAAAAATATTGGTGACAATTGTGCATTATATAGGTACTGGAATCATACACTTCCTCTGTATAACCAGATAATTGCCGAAAAAGGCTGACTTGTAGTGGGTTCATCTTCCTCCTTGATGTGATTATTCTCTGCAGCTGAAACTGAGACTCTCAGATCACCTCGTGTCTATCAACAAAGCAGCAGCAGCTGAAGATGACTAACTTCTTCACGTGTCACAGGGTGATCAGACGTTGCAACAAAAGACATGCAGGTGGTAGAGAGAAGAGAAAAAGCTTACAGCACCTGGTATTCCCAAGCTGTCTCCCATCCAAGTACTAACCAGGTACAACCCTGCTTGGCGTCCGAGATCAGACGAGGTCGGGCTTATTCAGGGTGGTGTGGCCGTAAGCAACAATGTCTCTGACAAATGTGCATTATATAGGTACTGGAATCATACGGTTCCTCTATGCAACCAGATAATTGCCGAGAAAGGCTGATGTGTAGCGGGCAAATCATCTTCTCTGATGTGATCATTCTCTGCAACTTAAACTGAGACTCTCAGATCACTTCGTGTCAGCCAACAAAGCAGCAGCAGCTGAAGATGACCAACTTCCTCATGTGTCACAGGGTGATCAGACGTTGCAACAAAAGACATGCAGGTGGTAGAGAGAAGAGAAAAAGCTTACAGCACCTGGTATTCCCAAGCAGTCTCCCATCCAAGTACTAAGGAGGCTCAACCCTGCTTGGCTTACGAGATCAGGCATGTTCAGGGTGGTGTGGCCGTAAGCAACAATGTGTCTGACAAATGTGCATTATATAAGTACAGGAATCATACGGTTCCTCTATGTAACCAGATAATTGCTGAGAAAGGCTGATCTGTAGTGGGCACATCTTCTTCCCTGACGTGATAATTTTCTCCAGCTGAACATGAGACTCTCAGATCACTTCGTGTCTGCCAACAAAGCAGCAGAAGCTGAAGATGACCATCTTCCTCATGTGTCACAGGGTGATCAGACGTTGCAACAAAAGACATGCAGGTGGTAGAGAGAAGAGAAAAAGCTTAAGGTACCTGGTATTCCCAAGCGGTCTCCCATTCAAGTACTAACCAGGCCCAACCGTGCTTGGCTTCCGAGATCAGACGAGGTCGGGCTTATTCAGGGTGGTGTGGCCGTAAGCAAAAATATCGGTGACAATTGTGCATTATATAGGTACTGGAATCATACACTTCCTCTGTATAACCAGATAATTGCCGAAAAAGGCTGACTTGTAGTGGGTTCATCTTCCTGCTTGATGTGATTATTCTCTGCAGCTGAAACTGAGACTCTCAGATCACCTCGTGTCTATCAACAAAGCAGCAGCAGCTGAAGATGACTAACTTCTTCACGTGTCACAGGGTGATCAGACGTTGCAACAAAAGACATGCAGGTGGTAGAGAGAAGAGAAAAAGCTTACAGCACCTGGTATTCCCAAGCTGTCTCCCATCCAAGTACTAACCAGGTACAACCCTGCTTGGCGTCCGAGATCAGACGAGGTCGGGCTTATTCAGGGTGGTGTGGCCGTAAGCAACAATGTCTCTGACAAATGTGCATTATATAGGTACTGGAATCATACGGTTCCTCTATGCAACCAGATAATTGCCGAGAAAGGCTGATGTGTAGCGGGCAAATCATCTTCTCTGATGTGATCATTCTCTGCAACTTAAACTGAGACTCTCAGATCACTTCGTGTCAGCCAACAAAGCAGCAGCAGCTGAAGATGACCAACTTCCTCATGTGTCACAGGGTGATCAGACGTTGCAACAAAAGACATGCAGGTGGTAGAGAGAAGAGAAAAAGCTTACAGCACCTGGTATTCCCAAGCAGTCTCCCATCCAAGTACTAAGGAGGCTCAACCCTGCTTGGCTTACGAGATCAGGCATGTTCAGGGTGGTGTGGCCGTAAGCAACAATGTGTCTGACAAATGTGCATTATATAAGTACAGGAATCATACGGTTCCTCTATGTAACCAGATAATTGCTGAGAAAGGCTGATCTGTAGTGGGCACATCTTCTTCCCTGACGTGATAATTTTCTCCAGCTGAACATGAGACTCTCAGATCACTTCGTGTCTGCCAACAAAGCAGCAGAAGCTGAAGATGACCAACTTCCTCATGTGTCACAGGGTGATCAGACGTTGCAACAAAAGACATGCAGGTGGTAGAGAGAAGAGAAAACGCTTAAGGTACCTGGTATTCCCAAGCGGTCTCCCATTCAAGTACTAACCAGGCCCAACCGTGCTTGGCTTCCGAGATCAGACGAGGTCGGGCTTATTCAGGGTGGTGTGGCCGTAAGCAAAAATATCGGTGACAATTGTGCATTATATAGGTACTGGAATCATACACTTCCTCTGTGTAACCAGATAATTGCCGAAAAAGGCTGACTTGTAGTGGGTTCATCTTCCTCCTTGATGTGATTATTCTCTTCAGCTGAAACTGAGACTCTCAGATCACTTCGTGTCTGCCAACAAAGCAGCAGAAAATGAAGATGACCAACTTCCTCATGTGTCACAGGGTGATCAGACGTTGCAACAAAAGACATGCAGGTGGTAGAGAGAAGAGAAAAAGCTTAAGGCACCTGGTATTCCCAAGCAGTCTCCCATTCAAGTACTAACCAGGCCCAACCCTGCTTGGCTTCCGAGATCAGACGAGGTTGGGCTTATTCAGGGTGGTGTGGCCATAAGCAACAATTTTGGTGACAAATGTGCATTATATAGGTACTGGAATCATACACTTCCTCTGTATAACCAGATAATTGCCGAAAAAGGCTGACTTGTAGTGGGTTCATCTTCCTCCTTGATGTGATTATTCTCTGCAGCTGAAACTGAGACTCTCAGATCACCTCGTGTCTATCAACAAAGCAGCAGCAGCTGAAGATGACTAACTTCTTCACGTGTCACAGGGTGATCAGACGTTGCAACAAAAGACATGCAGGTGGTAGAGAGAAGAGAGAAAGCTTACAGCACCTGGTATTCCCAAGCTGTCTCCTATCCAAGTACTAACCAGGTACAACCCTGCTTGGCGTCCGAGATCAGACGAGGTCGGGCTTATTCAGGGTGGTGTGGCCGTAAGCAACAATGTCTCTGACAAATGTGCATTATATAGGTACTGGAATCATACGGTTCCTCTATGCAACCAGATAATTGCAGAGAAAGGCTGATGTGTAGCGGGCAAATCATCTTCTTCCCTGACGTGATAATTTTCTCCAGCTGAACATGAGACTCTCAGATCACTTCGTGTCTGCCAACAAAGCAGCAGAAGCTGAAGATGACCAACTTCCTCATGTGTCACAGGGTGATCAGACGTTGCAACAAAAGACATGCAGGTGGTAGAGAGAAGAGAAAAAGCTTAAGGTACCTGGTATTCCCAAGCGGTCTCCCATTCAAGTACTAACCAGGCCCAACCGTGCTTGGCTTCTGAGATCAGACGAGGTCGGGCTTATTCAGGGTGGTGTGGCCGTAAGCAACAATATCGGTGACAAATGTGCATTATATAGGTACTGGAATCATACACTTCCTCTGTATAACCAGATAATTGCCGTAAAAGGCTGACTTGTAGTGGATTCATCTTCCTCCTTGATGTGATTATTCTCTGGAGCTGAAACTGAGACTCTCAGATCACCTTGTGTCTATCAACAAAGCAGCAGCAGCTGAAGATGACCAACTTCTTCACGTGTCACAGGGTGATCAGACGTTGCAACAAAAGACATGCAGGTGGTAGAGAGAAGAGAAAAAGCTTACAGCACCTGGTATTCCCAAGCTGTCTCCCATCCAAGTACTAACCAGGTACAACCCTGCTTGGCGTCCGAGATCAGACGAGGTCGGGCTTATTCAGGGTGGTGTGGCCGTAAGCAACAATGTCTCTGACAAATGTGCATTATATAGGTACTGGAATCATACGGTTCCTCTATGCAACCAGATAATTGCCGAGAAAGGCTGATGTGTAGCGGGCAAATCATCTTCTCTGATGTGATCATTCTCTGCAACTTAAACTGAGACTCTCAGATCACTTCGTGTCAGCCAACAAAGCAGCAGCAGCTGAAGATGACCAACTTCCTCATGTGTCACAGGGTGATCAGACGTTGCAACAAAAGACATGCAGGTGGTAGAGAGAAGAGAAAAAGCTTACAGCACCTGGTATTCCCAAGCAGTCTCCCATCCAAGTACTAAGGAGGCTCAACCCTGCTTGGCTTACGAGATCAGGCATGTTCAGGGTGGTGTGGCCGTAAGCAACAATGTGTCTGACAAATGTGCATTATATAAGTACAGGAATCATACGGTTCCTCTATGTAACCAGATAATTGCTGAGAAAGGCTGATCTGTAGTGGGCACATCTTCTTCCCTGACGTGATAATTTTCTCCAGCTGAACATGAGACTCTCAGATCACTTCGTGTCTGCCAACAAAGCAGCAGAAGCTGAAGATGACCAACTTCCTCATGTGTCACAGGGTGATCAGACGTTGCAACAAAAGACATGCAGGTGGTAGAGAGAAGAGAAAAAGCTTAAGGTACCTGGTATTCCCAAGTGGTCTCCCATTCAAGTACTAACCAGGCCCAACCGTGCTTGGCTTCCGAGATCAGACGAGGTCGGGCTTATTCAGGGTGGTGTGGCCGTAAGCAAAAATATCGGTGACAATTGTGCATTATATAGGTACTGGAATCATACACTTCCTCTGTGTAACCAGATAATTGCCGAAAAAGGCTGACTTGTAGTGGGTTCATCTTCCTCCTTGATGTGATTATTCTCTTCAGCTGAAACTGAGACTCTCAGATCACTTCGTGTCTGCCAACAAAGCAGCAGAAAATGAAGATGACCAACTTCCTCATGTGTCACAGGGTGATCAGACGTTGCAACAAAAGACATGCAGGTGGTAGAGAGAAGAGAAAAAGCTTAAGGCACCTGGTATTCCCAAGCAGTCTCCCATTCAAGTACTAACCAGGCCCAACCCTGCTTGGCTTCCGAGATCAGACGAGGTTGGGCTTATTCAGGGTGGTGTGGCCATAAGCAACAATTTTGGTGACAAATGTGCATTATATAGGTACTGGAATCATACACTTCCTCTGTATAACCAGATAATTGCCGAAAAAGGCTGACTTGTAGTGGGTTCATCTTCCTCCTTGATGTGATTATTCTCTGCAGCTGAAACTGAGACTCTCAGATCACCTCGTGTCTATCAACAAAGCAGCAGCAGCTGAAGATGACTAACTTCTTCACGTGTCACAGGGTGATCAGACGTTGCAACAAAAGACATGCAGGTGGTAGAGAGAAGAGAGAAAGCTTACAGCACCTGGTATTCCCAAGCTGTCTCCTATCCAAGTACTAACCAGGTACAACCCTGCTTGGCGTCCGAGATCAGACGAGGTCGGGCTTATTCAGGGTGGTGTGGCCGTAAGCAACAATGTCTCTGACAAATGTGCATTATATAGGTACTGGAATCATACGGTTCCTCTATGCAACCAGATAATTGCAGAGAAAGGCTGATGTGTAGCGGGCAAATCATCTTCTTCCCTGACGTGATAATTTTCTCCAGCTGAACATGAGACTCTCAGATCACTTCGTGTCTGCCAACAAAGCAGCAGAAGCTGAAGATGACCAACTTCCTCATGTGTCACAGGGTGATCAGACGTTGCAACAAAAGACATGCAGGTGGTAGAGAGAAGAGAAAAAGCTTAAGGTACCTGGTATTCCCAAGCGGTCTCCCATTCAAGTACTAACCAGGCCCAACCGTGCTTGGCTTCTGAGATCAGACGAGGTCGGGCTTATTCAGGGTGGTGTGGCCGTAAGCAACAATATCGGTGACAAATGTGCATTATATAGGTACTGGAATCATACACTTCCTCTGTATAACCAGATAATTGCCGTAAAAGGCTGACTTGTAGTGGATTCATCTTCCTCCTTGATGTGATTATTCTCTGGAGCTGAAACTGAGACTCTCAGATCACCTTGTGTCTATCAACAAAGCAGCAGCAGCTGAAGATGACCAACTTCTTCACGTGTCACAGGGTGATCAGACGTTGCAACAAAAGACATGCAGGTGGTAGAGAGAAGAGAAAAAGCTTAAGGTACCTGGTATTCCCAAGCAGTCTCCCATTCAAGTACTAACCAGGCCCAACCCTGCTTGGCTTCCGAGATCAGACGAGGTTGGGCTTATTCAGGGTGGTGTGGCCATAAGCAACAATTTTGGTGACAAATGTGTATTATATAGGTACTGGAATCATACACTTCCTCTGTATAACCAGATAATTGCCGAAAAAGGCTGACTTGTAGTGGGTTCATCTTCCTCCTTGATGTGATTATTCTCTGCAGCTGAAACTGAGACTCTCAGATCACCTCGTGTCTATCAACAAAGCAGCAGCAGCTGAAGATGACTAACTTCTTCACGTGTCACAGGGTGATCAGACGTTGCAACAAAAGACATGCAGGTGGTAGAGAGAAGAGAGAAAGCTTACAGCACCTGGTATTCCCAAGCTGTCTCCTATCCAAGTACTAACCAGGTACAACCCTGCTTGGCGTCCGAGATCAGACGAGGTCGGGCTTATTCAGGGTGGTGTGGCCGTAAGCAACAATGTCTCTGACAAATGTGCATTATATAGGTACTGGAATCATACGGTTCCTCTATGCAACCAGATAATTGCAGAGAAAGGCTGATGTGTAGCGGGCAAATCATCTTCTTCCCTGACGTGATAATTTTCTCCAGCTGAACATGAGACTCTCAGATCACTTCGTGTCTGCCAACAAAGCAGCAGAAGCTGAAGATGACCAACTTCCTCATGTGTCACAGGGTGATCAGACGTTGCAACAAAAGACATGCAGGTGGTAGAGAGAAGAGAAAAAGCTTAAGGTACCTGGTATTCCCAAGCGGTCTCCCATTCAAGTACTAACCAGGCCCAACCGTGCTTGGCTTCTGAGATCAGACGAGGTCGGGCTTATTCAGGGTGGTGTGGCCGTAAGCAACAATATCGGTGACAAATGTGCATTATATAGGTACTGGAATCATACACTTCCTCTGTATAACCAGATAATTGCCGTAAAAGGCTGACTTGTAGTGGATTCATCTTCCTCCTTGATGTGATTATTCTCTGGAGCTGAAACTGAGACTCTCAGATCACCTTGTGTCTATCAACAAAGCAGCAGCAGCTGAAGATGACCAACTTCTTCACGTTTCACAGGGTGATCAGACGTTGCAACAAAAGACATGCAGGTGGTAGAGAGAAGAGAAAAAGCTTACAGCACCTGGTATTCCCAAGCTGTCTCCCATCCAAGTACTAACCAGGTACAACCCTGCTTGGCGTCCGAGATCAGACGAGGTCGGGCTTATTCAGGGTGGTGTGGCCGTAAGCAACAATGTCTCTGACAAATGTGCATTATATAGGTACTGGAATCATACGGTTCCTCTATGCAACCAGATAATTGCCGAGAAAGGCTGATGTGTAGCGGGCAAATCATCTTCTCTGATGTGATCATTCTCTGCAACTTAAACTGAGACTCTCAGATCACTTCGTGTCAGCCAACAAAGCAGCAGCAGCTGAAGATGACCAACTTCCTCATGTGTCACAGGGTGATCAGACGTTGCAACAAAAGACATGCAGGTGGTAGAGAGAAGAGAAAAAGCTTACAGCACCTGGTATTCCCAAGCAGTCTCCCATCCAAGTACTAAGGAGGCTCAACCCTGCTTGGCTTACGAGATCAGGCATGTTCAGGGTGGTGTGGCCGTAAGCAACAATGTGTCTGACAAATGTGCATTATATAAGTACAGGAATCATACGGTTCCTCTATGTAACCAGATAATTGCTGAGAAAGGCTGATCTGTAGTGGGCACATCTTCTTCCCTGACGTGATAATTTTCTCCAGCTGAACATGAGACTCTCAGATCACTTCGTGTCTGCCAACAAAGCAGCAGAAGCTGAAGATGACCAACTTCCTCATGTGTCACAGGGTGATCAGACGTTGCAACAAAAGACATGCAGGTGGTAGAGAGAAGAGAAAAAGCTTAAGGTACCTGGTATTCCCAAGTGGTCTCCCATTCAAGTACTAACCAGGCCCAACCGTGCTTGGCTTCCGAGATCAGACGAGGTCGGGCTTATTCAGGGTGGTGTGGCCGTAAGCAAAAATATCGGTGACAATTGTGCATTATATAGGTACTGGAATCATACACTTCCTCTGTATAACCAGATAATTGCCGAAAAAGGCTGACTTGTAGTGGGTTCATCTTCCTCCTTGATGTGATTATTCTCTGCAGCTGAAACTGAGACTCTCAGATCACCTCGTGTCTATCAACAAAGCAGCAGCAGCTGAAGATGACTAACTTCTTCACGTGTCACAGGGTGATCAGACGTTGCAACAAAAGACATGCAGGTGGTAGAGAGAAGAGAGAAAGCTTACAGCACCTGGTATTCCCAAGCTGTCTCCTATCCAAGTACTAACCAGGTACAACCCTGCTTGGCGTCCGAGATCAGACGAGGTCGGGCTTATTCAGGGTGGTGTGGCCGTAAGCAACAATGTCTCTGACAAATGTGCATTATATAGGTACTGGAATCATACGGTTCCTCTATGCAACCAGATAATTGCAGAGAAAGGCTGATGTGTAGCGGGCAAATCATCTTCTTCCCTGACGTGATAATTTTCTCCAGCTGAACATGAGACTCTCAGATCACTTCGTGTCTGCCAACAAAGCAGCAGAAGCTGAAGATGACCAACTTCCTCATGTGTCACAGGGTGATCAGACGTTGCAACAAAAGACATGCAGGTGGTAGAGAGAAGAGAAAAAGCTTAAGGTACCTGGTATTCCCAAGCGGTCTCCCATTCAAGTACTAACCAGGCCCAACCGTGCTTGGCTTCTGAGATCAGACGAGGTCGGGCTTATTCAGGGTGGTGTGGCCGTAAGCAACAATATCGGTGACAAATGTGCATTATATAGGTACTGGAATCATACACTTCCTCTGTATAACCAGATAATTGCCGTAAAAGGCTGACTTGTAGTGGATTCATCTTCCTCCTTGATGTGATTATTCTCTGGAGCTGAAACTGAGACTCTCAGATCACCTTGTGTCTATCAACAAAGCAGCAGCAGCTGAAGATGACCAACTTCTTCACGTGTCACAGGGTGATCAGACGTTGCAACAAAAGACATGCAGGTGGTAGAGAGAAGAGAAAAAGCTTACAGCACCTGGTATTCCCAAGCTGACTCCTATCCAAGTACTAACCAGGTACAACCCTGCTTGGCGTCCGAGATCAGACGAGGTCGGGCTTATTCAGGGTGGTGTGGCCGTAAGCAACAATGTCTCTGACAAATGTGCATTATATAGGTACTGGAATCATACGGTTCCTCTATGCAACCAGATAATTGCCGAGAAAGGCTGATGTGTAGCGGGCAAATCATCTTCTTCCCTGACGTGATAATTTTCTCCAGCTGAACATGAGACTCTCAGATCACTTCGTGTCTGCCAACAAAGAAGCAGAAGCTGAAGATGACCAACTTCCTCATGTGTCACAGGGTGATCAGACGTTGCAACAAAAGACATGCAGGTGGTAGAGAGAAGAGAAAAAGCTTAAGGTACCTGGTATTCCCAAGCGGTCTCCCATTCAAGTACTAACCAGGCCCAACCGTGCTTGGCTTCCGAGATCAGACGAGGTCGGGCTTATTCAGGGTGGTGTGGCCGTAAGCAACAATATCGGTGACAAATGTGCATTATATAGGTACTGGAATCATACACTTCCTCTGTATAACCAGATAATTGCCGAAAAAGGCTGACTTGTAGTGGGTTCATCTTCCTCCTTGATGTGATTATTCTCTGGAGCTGAAACTGAGACTCTCAGATCACCTCGTGTCTATCAACAAAGCAGCAGCAGCTGAAGATGACCAACTTCTTCACGTGTCACAGGGTGATCAGACGTTGCAACAAAAGACATGCAGGTGGTAGAGAGAAGAGAAAAAGCTTACAGCACCTGGTATTCCCAAGCTGTCTCCCATCCAAGTACTAACCAGGTACAACCCTGCTTGGCGTCCGAGATTAGACGAGGTCGGGCTTATTCAGGGTGGTGTGGCCGTAAGCAACAATGTCTCTGACAAATGTGCATTATATAGGTACTGGAATCATACGGTTCCTCTATGCAACCAGATAATTGCCGAGAAAGGCTGATGTGTAGCGGGCAAATAATCTTCTCTGATGTGATCATTATCTGCAACTGAAACTGAGACTCTCAGATCACTTCGTGTCAGCCAACAAAGCAGCAGCAGCTGAAGATGACCAACTTCTTCACGTGTCACAGGGTGATCAGACGTTGCAACAAAAGACATGCAGGTGGTAGAGAGAAGAGAAAAAGCTTACAGCACCTGGTATTCCCAAGCTGTCTCCCATCCAAGTACTAACCAGGTACAACCCTGCTTGGCGTCCGAGATCAGACGAGGTCGGGCTTATTCAGGGTGGTGTGGCCGTAAGCAAAAATGTCTCTGACAAATGTGCATTATATAGGTACTGGAATCATACGGTTCCTCTATGCAACCAGATAATCATCTTCTCTGATGTGATCATTATCTGCAACTGAAACTGAGACTCTCAGATCACTTCGTGTCAGCCAACAAAGCAGCAGCAGCTGAAGATGACCAACTTCCTCATGTGTCACAGGGTGATCAGAAGTTGCAACAAAAGACATGCAGGTGGTAGAGAGAAGAGAAGAAGCTTACAGCACCTGGTATTCCCAAGCAGTCTCCCATTCAAGTACTAACCAGGCCCAACCGTGCTTGGCTTCTGAGATCAGACGAGGTCGGGCTTATTCAGGGTGGTGTGGCCGTAAGCAACAATATCGGTGACAAATGTGCATTATATAGGTACTGGAATCATACACTTCCTCTGTATAACCAGATAATTGCCGTAAAAGGCTGACTTGTAGTGGATTCATCTTCCTCCTTGATGTGATTATTCTCTGGAGCTGAAACTGAGACTCTCAGATCACCTTGTGTCTATCAACAAAGCAGCAGCAGCTGCAGATGACCAACTTCTTCACGTGTCACAGGGTGATCAGACGTTGCAACAAAAGACATGCAGGTGGTAGAGAGAAGAGAAAAAGCTTACAGCACCTGGTATTCCCAAGCTGACTCCTATCCAAGTACTAACCAGGTACAACCCTGCTTGGCGTCCGAGATCAGACGAGGTCGGGCTTATTCAGGGTGGTGTGGCCGTAAGCAACAATGTCTCTGACAAATGTGCATTATATAGGTACTGGAATCATACGGTTCCTCTATGCAACCAGATAATTGCCGAGAAAGGCTGATGTGTAGCGGACAAATCATCTTCTCTGATGTGATCATTCTCTGCAACTGAAACTGAGACTCTCAGATCACCTCGTGTCTATCAACAAAGCAGCAGCAGCTGAAGATGACCAACTTCTTCACGTGTCACAGGGTGATCAGACGTTGCAACAAAAGACATGCAGGTGGTAGAGAGAAGAGAAAAAGCTTACAGCACCTGGTATTCCCAAGCTGTCTCCTATCCAAGTACTAACCAGGTACAACCCTGCTTGGCGTCCGAGATCAGACGAGGTCGGGCTTATTCAGGGTGGTGTGGCCGTAAGCAACAATGTCTCTGACAAATGTGCATTATATAGGTACTGGAATCATACGGTTCCTCTATGCAACCAGATAATTGCCGAGAAAGGCTGATGTGTAGCGGGCAAATCATCTTCTTCCCTGACGTGATAATTTTCTCCAGCTGAACATGAGACTCTCAGATCACTTCGTGTCTGCCAACAAAGAAGCAGAAGCTGAAGATGACCAACTTCCTCATGTGTCACAGGGTGATCAGACGTTGCAACAAAAGACATGCAGGTGGTAGAGAGAAGAGAAAAAGCTTAAGGTACCTGGTATTCCCAAGCGGTCTCCCATTCAAGTACTAACCAGGCCCAACCGTGCTTGGCTTCCGAGATCAGACGAGGTCGGGCTTATTCAGGGTGGTGTGGCCGTAAGCAACAATATCGGTGACAAATGTGCATTATATAGGTACTGGAATCATACACTTCCTCTGTATAACCAGATAATTGCCGAAAAAGGCTGACTTGTAGTGGGTTCATCTTCCTCCTTGATGTGATTATTCTCTGGAGCTGAAACTGAGACTCTCAGATCACCTCGTGTCTATCAACAAAGCAGCAGCAGCTGAAGATGACCAACTTCTTCACGTGTCACAGGGTGATCAGACGTTGCAACAAAAGACATGCAGGTGGTAGAGAGAAGAGAAAAAGCTTACAGCACCTGGTATTCCCAAGCTGTCTCCCATCCAAGTACTAACCAGGTACAACCCTGCTTGGCGTCCGAGATTAGACGAGGTCGGGCTTATTCAGGGTGGTGTGGCCGTAAGCAACAATGTCTCTGACAAATGTGCATTATATAGGTACTGGAATCATACGGTTCCTCTATGCAACCAGATAATTGCCGAGAAAGGCTGATGTGTAGCGGGCAAATCATCTTCTCTGATGTGATCATTATCTGCAACTGAAACTGAGACTCTCAGATCACTTCGTGTCAGCCAACAAAGCAGCAGCAGCTGAAGATGACCAACTTCTTCACGTGTCACAGGGTGATCAGACGTTGCAACAAAAGACATGCAGGTGGTAGAGAGAAGAGAAAAAGCTTACAGCACCTGGTATTCCCAAGCTGTCTCCCATCCAAGTACTAACCAGGTACAACCCTGCTTGGCGTCCGAGATCAGACGAGGTCGGGCTTATTCAGGGTGGTGTGGCCGTAAGCAAAAATGTCTCTGACAAATGTGCATTATATAGGTACTGGAATCATACGGTTCCTCTATGCAACCAGATAATCATCTTCTCTGATGTGATCATTATCTGCAACTGAAACTGAGACTCTCAGATCACTTCGTGTCAGCCAACAAAGCAGCAGCAGCTGAAGATGACCAACTTCCTCATGTGTCACAGGGTGATCAGAAGTTGCAACAAAAGACATGCAGGTGGTAGAGAGAAGAGAAGAAGCTTACAGCACCTGGTATTCCCAAGCAGTCTCCCATCCAAGTACTAAGGAGGCCCAACCCTGCTTGGCTTCCGAGATCAGACGAGGTTGGGCTTATTCAGGGTGGTGTGGCCGTAAGCAACAATATCGGTGACAAATGTGCATTATATAGGTACTGGAATCATACACTTCCTCTGTATAACCAGATAATTGCCGAAAAAGGCTGACTTATAGTGGGTTCATCTTCCTCCTTGATGTGATTATTCTCTGGAGCTGAAACTGAGACTCTCAGATCACCTCGTGTCTATCAACAAAGCAGCAGCAGCTGAAGATGACCAGCTTCTTCACGTGTCACAGGGTGATCAGACGTTGCAACAAAAGACATGCAGGTGGTAGAGAGAAGAGAAAAAGCTTACAGCACCTGGTATTCCCAAGCAGTCTCCCATCAAGTACTAAGCAGGCCTAAACCTGCTTGGCTTCCGAGATCAGATGAGGTCGGGCTTATTCAGGGTGGTTTGGCCGTAATCGACAATGTCTGTGACAAATGTGCATTATATAGGTACTGGAATCATACGGTTCCTCTATGCAACCAAATAATTGCCGAGAAAAGCTGACTTGTAGTGGGCACATCTTCTTCTCTGATGTGATTATTCTCTCCAGCTGAAACTGAGACTCTCAGATTACCTCATGTCTGCCAACAAAGCAGCAGCAGCTGAAGATGACCAACTTCCTCATGTGTCACAGGGTGATCAGACGTTGCAACAAAACACATGCAGGTGGTAGAGAGAAGAGAAACAGCTTACAGCACCTGGTATTCCCAAGCAGTCTCCCATTGAAGTACAAACCAGACCCAACCCTACTTGGCTTCCGAGATAAGACAAGGTGGGGCTTATTCAGGGTGGTGTGGCGGTAAGCGACAATATCTGTTACAAATGTGAATTATATAGGTACTGGAATCATACACTTGCTCTATGAAACCAGATAATTGCCGAGAAAGGCTGATGTGTAGTGGGCATATCATCTTCTCTGATGTGATCATTCTCTTCAGCTGAAACTGAGACTCTCAGATCACTTCGTGTCTGCCAACAAAGCAGCAGCTGCTGAAGATGACCAACTTCCTCATGTGTCACAGGGTGATCAGACGTTGCAACAAAAGACATGCAGGTTGTAGAGAGAAGAGAAAACGCTTACAGCACCTGGTATTCCCAAGCAGTCTCCCATTAAAGTACTAACCAGGCCCAACCCTCCTTGGCTTCCGAGATCAGACGAGGTCGGGCTTATTCAGGGTGGTGTGGCCGTAAGGAACAATTTCTGTGACAAATGTGCATTATATAGGTACTGGAATCATACACTTCCTCTATGTAACCAGATAATTGCAGAGAAAGGCTGACTTGTTATGGAAACATCTTCTTCCCTGATGTGATTATTCTCTGCAGCTGAAACTGAGACTCTCAGATCACTTCGTGTCTGCCAACAAAGCAGCAGCAGCTGAAGATGACCAACTTCCTCATGTGTCACAGGGTGATCAGACGTTGCAACAAAAGACATGCAGGTTGTAGAGAGAAGAGAAAACTCTTACAGAACCTGGTATTCCCAAGCAGTCTCCCATTAAAGTACTAACCAGGCCCAACCCTCCTTGGCTTCCGAGATCAGACGAGGTCGGGCTTATTCAGGGTGGTGTGGCCGTAAGGAACAATTTCTGTGACAAATGTGCATTATATAGGTACTGGAATCATACAATTCCTCTATGTAACCAGATAATTGCAGAGAAAGGCTGACTTGTTATGGGCACATCTTCTTCCCTGATGTGATTATTCTCTGCAGCTGAAACTGAGACTCTCAGATCACTTCGTGTCTGCCAACAAAGCAACAGCAGCTGAAGATGACCAACTTCGTCATGTGTCACAGGGTGATCAGACGTTGCAACAAAAGACATGCAGGTGGTCGAGAGAAGACAAAAAGCTTACAGCTCCTGGTATTCCCAAGCGGTCTCCCATTTAAGTACTAACCAGGCCCAACCCTCCTTGGCTTCCGAGATCAGACGAGGTCGGGCTTATTCAGGGTGGTGTGGCCGTAAGGAACAATTTCTGTGACAAATGTGCATTATATAGGTACTGGAATCATACAATTCCTCTATGTAACCAGATAATTGCAGAGAAAGGCTGACTTGTTATGGGCACATCTTCTTCCCTGATGTGATTATTCTCTGCAGCTGAAACTGAGACTCTCAGATCACTTCGTGTCTGCCAACAAAGCAGCAGCAGCTGAAGATGACCAACTTCGTCATGTGTCACAGGGTGATCAGACGTTGCAACAAAAGACATGCAGGTGGTCGAGAGAAGACAAAAAGCTTACAGCTCCTGGTATTCCCAAGCGGTCTCCCATTTAAGTACTAACCAGGCCCAACCCTCCTTGGCTTCCGAGATCAGACGAGGTCGGGCATGTTCAGGGTGGTGTGGCCGTAAGCAACAATGTCTCTGACAAATGTGCATTATATAGGTACTGGAATCATACGGTTCCTCTATGCAACCAGATAATTGCCGAGAAAGGCTGATGTGTAGCGGGCAAATCATCTTCTCTGATGTGATCATTCTCTGCAACTTAAACTGAGACTCTCAGATCACTTCGTGTCAGCCAACAAAGCAGCAGCAGCTGAAGATGACCAACTTCCTCATGTGTCACAGGGTGATCAGACGTTGCAACAAAAGACATGCAGGTGGTAGAGAGAAGAGAAGAAGCTTACAGCACCTGGTATTCCCAAGCAGTCTCCCATCCAAGTACTAAGGAGGCTCAACCCTGCTTGGCTTCCGAGATCAGACATGTTCAGGGTGGTGTGGCCGTAAGCAACAATGTGTCTGACAAATGTGCATTATATAAGTACAGGAATCATACGGTTCCTCTATGTAACCAGATAATTGCTGAGAAAGGCTGATCTGTAGTGGGCACATCTTCTTCCCTGAAGTGATTGTTCTCTTTAGCTGAAACTGAGACTCTCAGATCACTTCGTGTCTTCCAACAAAGCAGCAGCAGCTGAAGATGGCCAACTTCCTCATGTGTCACAGGGTGATCAGACGTTGCAACAAAAGACATGCAGGTGGTAGAGAGAAGAGAAAAAGCTTAAGGCACCTGGTATTCCCAAGCGGTATCCCATTCAAGTACTAACCAGGCCCAACCCTGCTTGGCTTCCGAGATCAGACGAGGTTGGGCTTATTCAGGGTGGTGTGGCCGTAAGCAACAATATCGGTGACAAATGTGCATTATATAGGTACTGGAATCATACACTTCCTCTGTATAACCAGATAATTGCCGAAAAAGGCTGACTTGTAGTGGATTCATCTTCCTCCTTGATGTGATTATTCTCTGGAGCTGAAACTGAGACTCTCAGATCACCTCGTGTCTATCAACAAAGCAGCAGCAGCTGAAGATGACCAACTTCCTCATGTGTCACAGGGTGATCAGACGTTGCAAAAAAACACATGCAGGTGGTAGAGAGAAGAGAAACAGCTTACAGCACCTGGTATTCCCAAGCAGTCTCCCATTGAAGTACAAACCAGACCCAACCCTGCTTGGCTTCCGAGATAAGACAAGGTGGGGCTTATTCAGGGTGGTGTGGCGGTAAGCGACAATATCTGTTACAAATGTGAATTATATAGGTACTGGAATCATACACTTGCTCTATGAAACCAGATAATTGCCGAGAAAGGCTGATGTGTAGTGGGCATATCATCTTCTCTGATGTGATCATTCTCTTCAGCTGAAACTGAGACTCTCAGATCACTTCGTGTCTGCCAACAAAGCAGCAGCTGCTGAAGATGACCAACTTCCTCATGTGTCACAGGGTGATCAGACGTTGCAACAAAAGACATGCAGGTTGTAGAGAGAAGAGAAAACGCTTACAGCACCTGGTATTCCCAAGCAGTCTCCCATTCAAGTACTAACCAGGACCAACCCTGCTTGGCTTCTGAGATCAGACGAGGTCGGGCATGTTCAGGGTGGTGTGGCCGTAAGCAGCAATGTATCTGACAAATGTGCATTATATAGGCACTGGAATCATACGGTTCCTCTATGCAACCAGATAATTGCCGAGAAAGGCTGATGTGTAGCGGGTGTATCATCTTCTCTGATGTGATCATTCTCTTCAGCTGAAACTGAGACTCTCAGATCACTTCGTGTCTGCCAACAAAGCAGCAGCTGCTGAAGATGACCAACTTCCTCATGTGTCACAGGGTGATCAGACGTTGCAACAAAAGACATGCAGGTTGTAGAGAGAAGAGAAAACGCTTACAGCACCTGGTATTCCCAAGCAGTCTCCCATTAAAGTACTAACCAGGCCCAACCCTCCTTGGCTTCCGAGATCAGACGAGGTCGGGCTTATTCAGGGTGGTGTGGCCATAAGGAACAATTTCTGTGACAAATGTGCATTATATAGGTACTGGAATCATACACTTCCTCTATGTAACCAGATAATTGCAGAGAAAGGCTGACTTGTTATGGAAACATCTTCTTCCCTGATGTGATTATTCTCTGCAGCTGAAACTGAGACTCTCAGATCACTTCGTGTCTGCCAACAAAGCAGCAGCAGCTGAAGATGACCAACTTCCTCATGTGTCACAGGGTGATCAGACGTTGCAACAAAAGACATGCAGGTGGTCGAGAGAAGACAAAAAGCTTACAGCTCCTGGTATTCCCAAGCGGTCTCCCATTTAAGTACTAACCAGGCCCAACCCTCCTTGGCTTCCGAGATCAGACGAGGTCGGGCATGTTCAGGGTGGTGTGGCCGTAAGCAACAATGTCTCTGACAAATGTGCATTATATAGGTACTGGAATCATACGGTTCCTCTATGCAACCAGATAATTGCCGAGAAAGGCTGATGTGTAGCGGGCAAATCATCTTCTCTGATGTGATCATTCTCTGCAACTTAAACTGAGACTCTCAGATCACTTCGTGTCAGCCAACAAAGCAGCAGCAGCTGAAGATGACCAACTTCCTCATGTGTCACAGGGTGATCAGACGTTGCAACAAAAGACATGCAGGTGGTAGAGAGAAGAGAAGAAGCTTACAGCACCTGGTATTCCCAAGCAGTCTCCCATCCAAGTACTAAGGAGGTTCAACCCTGCTTGGCTTCCGAGATCAGACGAGGTCGGGCATGTTCAGGGTGGTGTGGCCGTAAGCAACAATGTGTCTGACAAATGTGCATTATATAAGTACAGGAATCATACGGTTCCTCTATGTAACCAGATAATTGCTGAGAAAGGCTGATCTGTAGTGGGCACATCTTCTTCCCTGAAGTGATTATTCTCTTTAGCTGAAACTGAGACTCTCAGATCACTTCGTGTCTTCCAACAAAGCAGCAGCAGCTGAAGATGGCCAACTTCCTCATGTGTCACAGGGTGATCAGACGTTGCAACAAAAGACATGCAGGTGGTAGAGAGAAGAGAAAAAGCTTACAGCACCTGGTATTCCCAAGCGGTCTCCCATTCAAGTACTAACCAGGCCCAACCCTGCTTGGCTTCCGAGATCAGACGAGGTTGGGCTTATTCAGGGTGGTGTGGCCGTAAGCAACAATATCGGTGACAAATGTGCATTATATAGGTACTGGAATCATACACTTCCTCTGTATAACCAGATAATTGCCGAAAAAGGCTGACTTGTAGTGGATTCATCTTCCTCCTTGATGTGATTATTCTCTGGAGCTGAAACTGAGACTCTCAGATCACCTCGTGTCTATCAACAAAGCAGTAGCAGCTGAAGATGACCAACTTCTTCACGTGTCACAGGGTGATCAGACGTTGCAACAAAAGACATGCAGGTGGTAGAGAGAAGAGAAAAAGCTTACAGCACCTGGTATTCCCAAGCTGAATCCTATCCAAGTACTAACCAGGTACAACCCTGCTTGGCGTCCGAGATCAGACGAGGTCGGGCTTATTCAGGGTGGTGTGGCCGTAAGCAACAATGTCTCTGACAAATGTGCATTATATAGGTACTGGAATCATACGGTTCCTCTATGCAACCAGATAATTGCCGAGAAAGGCTGATGTGTAGCGGACAAATCATCTTCTCTGATGTGATCATTCTCTGCAACTGAAACTGAGACTCTCAGATCACCTCGTGTCTATCAACAAAGCAGCAGCAGCTGAAGATGACCAACTTCTTCACGTGTCACAGGGTGATCAGACGTTGCAACAAAAGACATGCAGGTGGTAGAGAGAAGAGAAAAAGCTTACAGCACCTGGTATTCCCAAGCTGTCTCCTATCCAAGTACTAACCAGGTACAACCCTGCTTGGCGTCCGAGATCAGACGAGGTCGGGCTTATTCAGGGTGGTGTGGCCGTAAGCAACAATGTCTCTGACAAATGTGCATTATATAGGTACTGGAATCATACGGTTCCTCTATGCAACCAGATAATTGCCGAGAAAGGCTGATGTGTAGCGGGCGAATCATCTTCTTCCCTGACGTGATAATTTTCTCCAGCTGAACATGAGACTCTCAGATCACTTCGTGTCTGCCAACAAAGCAGCAGAAGCTGAAGATGACCAACTTCCTCATGTGTCACAGGGTGATCAGACGTTGCAACAAAAGACATGCAGGTGGTAGAGAGAAGAGAAAAAGCTTAAGGTACCTGGTATTCCCAAGCGGTCTCCCATTCAAGTACTAACCAGGCCCAACCGTGCTTGGCTTCCGAGATCAGACGAGGTCGGGCTTATTCAGGGTGGTGTGGCCGTAAGCAACAATATCGGTGACAAATGTGCATTATATAGGTACTGGAATCATACACTTCCTCTGTATAACCAGATAATTGCCGAAAAAGGCTGACTTGTAGTGGGTTCATCTTCCTCCTTGATGTGATTATTCTCTGGAGCTGAAACTGAGACTCTCAGATCACTTCATGTCTGCCAACAAAGCAGCAGCAGCAGCTGAAGATGACTAACTTCTTCACGTGTCACAGGGTGATCAGACGTTGCAACAAAAGACATGCAGGTGGTAGAGAGAAGAGAAAAAGCGTACAGCACCTGGTATTCCCAAGCTGTCTCCCATCCAAGTACTAACCAGGTACAACCCTGCTTGGCGTCCGAGATCAGACGAGGTCGGGCTTATTCAGGGTGGTGTGGCCGTAAGCAACAATGTCTCTGACAAATGTGCATTATATAGGTAATGGAATCATACGGTTCCTCTATGCAACCAGATAATTGCCGAGAAAGGCTGATGTGTAGCGGGCAAATCATCTTCTCTGATGTGATCATTATCTGCAACTGAAACTGAGACTCTCAGATCACTTCGTGTCAGCCAACAAAGCAGCAGCAGCTGAAGATGACCAACTTCTTCACGTGTCACAGGGTGATCAGACGTTGCAACAAAAGACATGCAGGTGGTAGAGAGAAGAGATAAAGCTTACAGCACCTGGTATTCCCAAGCTGTCTCCCATCCAAGTACTAACCAGGTACAACCCTGCTTGGCGTCCGAGATCAGACGAGGTCGGGCTTATTCAGGGTGGTGTGGCCGTAAGCAACAATGTCTCTGACAAATGTGCATTATATAGGTACTGGAATCATACGGTTCCTCTATGCAACCAGATAATTGCCGAGAAAGGCTGATGTGTAGCGGACAAATCATCTTCTCTGATGTGATCATTCTCTGCAACTGAAACTGAGACTCTCAGATCACCTCGTGTCTATCAACAAAGCAGCAGCAGCTGAAGATGACCAACTTCTTCACGTGTCACAGGGTGATCAGACGTTGCAACAAAAGACATGCAGGTGGTAGAGAGAAGAGAAAAAGCTTACAGCACCTGGTATTCCCAAGCTGTCTCCTATCCAAGTACTAACCAGGTACAACCCTGCTTGGCGTCCGAGATCAGACGAGGTCGGGCTTATTCAGGGTGGTGTGGCCGTAAGCAACAATGTCTCTGACAAATGTGCATTATATAGGTACTGGAATCATACGGTTCCTCTATGCAACCAGATAATTGCCGAGAAAGGCTGATGTGTAGCGGGCAAATCATCTTCTTCCCTGACGTGATAATTTTCTCCAGCTGAACATGAGACTCTCAGATCACTTCGTGTCTGCCAACAAAGCAGCAGAAGCTGAAGATGACCAACTTCCTCATGTGTCACAGGGTGATCAGACGTTGCAACAAAAGACATGCAGGTGGTAGAGAGAAGAGAAAAAGCTTAAGGTACCTGGTATTCCCAAGCGGTCTCCCATTCAAGTACTAACCAGGCCCAACCGTGCTTGGCTTCCGAGATCAGACGAGGTCGGGCTTATTCAGGGTGGTGTGGCCGTAAGCAACAATATCGGTGACAAATGTGCATTATATAGGTACTGGAATCATACACTTCCTCTGTATAACCAGATAATTGCCGAAAAAGGCTGACTTGTTGTGGGTTCATCTTCCTCCTTGATGTGATTATTCTCTGGAGCTGAAACTGAGACTCTCAGATCACTTCATGTCTGCCAACAAAGCAGCAGCAGCAGCTGAAGATGACCAACTTCCTCATGTGTCACAGGGTGATCAGACGTTGCAACAAAAGACATGCAGGTGGTAGAGAGAAGAGAAAAAGCTTACAGCACCTGGTATTCCCAAGCTGACTCCTATCCAAGTACTAACCAGGTACAACCCTGCTTGGCGTCCGAGATCAGACGAGGTCGGGCTTATTCAGGGTGGTGTGGCCGTAAGCAACAATGTCTCTGACAAATGTGCATTATATAGGTACTGGAATCATACGGTTCCTCTATGCAACCAGATAATTGCCGAGAAAGGCTGATGTGTAGCGGACAAATCATCTTCTCTGATGTGATCATTCTCTGCAACTGAAACTGAGACTCTCAGATCACCTCGTGTCTATCAACAAAGCAGCAGCAGCTGAAGATGACCAACTTCTTCACGTGTCACAGGGTGATCAGACGTTGCAACAAAAGACATGCAGGTGGTAGAGAGAAGAGAAAAAGCTTACAGCACCTGGTATTCCCAAGCTGTCTCCTATCCAAGTACTAACCAGGTACAACCCTGCTTGGCTTCCGAGATCAGACGAGGTCGGGCTTATTCAGGGTGGTGTGGCCGTAAGCAACAATGTCTCTGACAAATGTGCATTATATAGGTACTGGAATCATACGGTTCCTCTATGCAACCAGATAATTGCCGAGAAAGGCTGATGTGTAGCGGGCAAATCATCTTCTTCCCTGACGTGATAATTTTCTCCAGCTGAACATGAGACTCTCAGATCACTTCGTGTCTGCCAACAAAGCAGCAGAAGCTGAAGATGACCAACTTCCTCATGTGTCACAGGGTGATCAGACGTTGCAACAAAAGACATGCAGGTGGTAGAGAGAAGAGAAAAAGCTTAAGGTACCTGGTATTCCCAAGCGGTCTCCCATTCAAGTACTAACCAGGCCCAACCGTGCTTGGCTTCCGAGTTCAGACGAGGTCGGGCTTATTCAGGGTGGTGTGGCCGTAAGCAACAATATCGGTGACAAATGTGCATTATATAGGTACTGGAATCATACACTTCCTCTGTATAACCAGATAATTGCCGAAAAAGGCTGACTTGTAGTGGGTTCATCTTCCTCCTTGATGTGATTATTCTCTGGAGCTGAAACTGAGACTCTCAGATCACCTCGTGTCTATCAACAAAGCAGCAGCAGCTGAAGATGACTAACTTCTTCACGTGTCACAGGGTGATCAGACGTTGCAACAAAAGACATGCAGGTGGTAGAGAGAAGAGAAAAAGCGTACAGCACCTGGTATTCCCAAGCTGTCTCCCATCCAAGTACTAACCAGGTACAACCCTGCTTGGCGTCCGAGATCAGACGAGGTCGGGCTTATTCAGGGTGGTGTGGCCGTAAGCAACAATGTCTCTGACAAATGTGCATTATATAGGTAATGGAATCATACGGTTCCTCTATGCAACCAGATAATTGCCGAGAAAGGCTGATGTGTAGCGGGCAAATCATCTTCTCTGATGTGATCATTATCTGCAACTGAAACTGAGACTCTCAGATCACTTCGTGTCAGCCAACAAAGCAGCAGCAGCTGAAGATGACCAACTTCTTCACGTGTCACAGGGTGATCAGACGTTGCAACAAAAGACATGCAGGTGGTAGAGAGAAGAGATAAAGCTTACAGCACCTGGTATTCCCAAGCTGTCTCCCATCCAAGTACTAACCAGGTACAACCCTGCTTGGCGTCCGAGATCAGACGAGGTCGGGCTTATTCAGGGTGGTGTGGCCGTAAGCAACAATGTCTCTGACAAATGTGCATTATATAGGTACTGGAATCATACGGTTCCTCTATGCAACCAGATAATTGCCGAGAAAGGCTGATGTGTAGCGGGCAAATCATCTTCTCTGATGTGATCATTATCTGCAACTGAAACTGAGACTCTCAGATCACTTCGTGTCAGCCAACAAAGCAGCAGCAGCTGAAGATGACCAACTTCCTCATGTGTCACAGGGTGATCAGAAGTTGCAACAAAAGACATGCAGGTGGTAGAGAGAAGAGAAGAAGCTTACAGCACCTGGTATTCCCAAGCAGTCTCCCATCCAAGTACTAAGGAGGCCCAACCCTGCTTGGCTTCCGAGATCAGACGAGGTCGGGCTTATTCAGGGTGGTGTGGCCGTAAGCAACAATATCGGTGACAAATGTGCATTATATAGGTACTGGAATCATACACTTCCTCTGTATAACCAGATAATTGCCGAAAAAGGCTGACTTATAGTGGGTTCATCTTCCTCCTTGATGTGATTATTCTCTGGAGCTGAAACTGAGACTCTCAGATCACCTCGTGTCTATCAACAAAGCAGCAGCAGCTGAAGATGACCAGCTTCTTCACGTGTCACAGGGTGATCAGACGTTGCAACAAAAGACATGTAGGTGGTAGAGAGAAGAGAAAAAGCTTACAGCACCTGGTATTCCCAAGCAGTCTCCCATCAAGTACTAAGCAGGCCTAAACCTGCTTGGCTTCCGAGATCAGACGAGGTCGGGCTTATTCAGGGTGGTTTGGCCGTAAGCGACAATGTCTGTGACAAATGTGCATTATATAGGTACTGGAATCATACGGTTCCTCTATGCAACCAAATAATTGCAGAGAAAAGCTGACTTATAGTGGGTTCATCTTCCTCCTTGATGTGATTATTCTCTGGAGCTGAAACTGAGACTCTCAGATCACCTCGTGTCTATCAACAAAGCAGCAGGAGCTGAAGATGACCAACTTCCTCATGTGTCACAGGGTGATCAGACTTTGCAACAAAAGACATGCAGGTGGTCGAGAGAAGACAAAAAGCTTACAGCACCTGGTAATCCCAAGCAGTCTCCCATCTAAGTACTAACCAGGCCCAACCCTACTTGGCTTCCGAGATAAGACAAGGTGGGGCTTATTCAGGGTGGTGTGGCGGTAAGCAAATATATTTGTTACAAATGTGAATTATATAGGTACTGGAATCATACACTTCCTCTATGAAACCAGATAATTGCCGAGAAAGGCTGATGTGTAGTGGGCATATCATCTTCTCTGATGTGATCATTCTCTTCAGCTGAAACTGAGACTCTTAGATCACTTCGTGTCTGCCAACAAAGCAGCAGCAGCTGAAGATGACCAACTTCCTCATGTGTCACAGGGTGATCAGGCGTTGCAACAAAACACATGCAGGTGGTAGAGAGAAGAGAAACAGCTTACAGCACCTGGTTTTCCCAAGCAGTCTCCCATTGAAGTACAAACCAGACCCAACCCTGCTTGGCTTCCGAGATAAGACAAGGTGGGGCTTATTCAGGGTGGTGTGGCGGTAAGCGACAATATCTGTTACAAATGTGAATTATATAGGTACTGGAATCATACACTTGCTCTATGAAACCAGATAATTGCCGAGAAAGGCTGATGTGTAGTGGGCATATCATCTTCTCTGATGTGATCATTCTGTTCAGCTGAAACTGAGACTCTTAGATCACTTCGTGTCTGCCAACAAAGCAGCAGCTGCTGAAGATGACCAACTTCCTCATGTGTCACAGGGTGATCAGACGTTGCAACAAAAGACATGCAGGTTGTAGAGAGAAGAGAAAACGCTTACAGCACCTGGTATTCCCAAGCAGTCTCCCATTAAAGTACTAACCAGGCCCAACCCTCCTTGGCTTCCAAGATCAGACGAGGTCGGGCTTATTCAGGGTGGTGTGGCCGTAAGGAACAATTTCTGTGACAAATGTGCATTATATAGGTACTGGAATCATACACTTCCTCTATGTAACCAGATAATTGCAGAGAAAGGCTGACTTGTTATGGAAACATCTTCTTCCCTGATGTGATTATTCTCTGCAGCTGAAACTGAGACTCTCAGATCACTTCGTGTCTGCCAACAAAGCAGCAGCAGCTGAAGATGACCAACTTCCTCATGTGTCACAGGGTGATCAGACGTTGCAACAAAAGACATGCAGGTTGTAGAGAGAAGAGAAAACGCTTACAGAACCTGGTATTCCCAAGCAGTCTCCCATTAAAGTACTAACCAGGCCCAACCCTCCTTGGCTTCCGAGATCAGACGAGGTCGGGCATGTTCAGGGTGGTGTGGCCGTAAGGAACAATTTCTGTGACAAATGTGCATTATATAGGTACTGGAATCATACAATTCCTCTATGTAACCAGATAATTGCAGAGAAAGGCTGACTTGTTATGGGCACATCTTCTTCCCTGATGTGATTATTCTCTGCAGCTGAAACTGAGACTCTCAGATCACTTCGTGTCTGCCAACAAAGCAGCAGCAGCTGAAGATGACCAACTTCGTCATGTGTCACAGGGTGATCAGACGTTGCAACAAAAGACATGCAGGTGGTCGAGAGAAGACAAAAAGCTTACAGCTCCTGGTATTCCCAAGCGGTCTCCCATTTAAGTACTAACCAGGCCCAACCCTCCTTGGCTTCCGAGATCAGACGAGGTCGGGCATGTTCAGGGTGGTGTGGCCGTAAGCAACAATGTCTCTGACAAATGTGCATTATATAGGTACAGGAATCATACGGTTCCTCTATGCAACCAGATAATTGCCGAGAAAGGCTGATGTGTAGCGGGCAAATCATCTTCTCTGATGTGATCATTCTCTGCAACTTAAACTGAGACTCTCAGATCACTTCGTGTCAGCCAACAAAGCAGCAGCAGCTGAAGATGACCAACTTCCTCATGTGTCACAGGGTGATCAGACGTTGCAACAAAAGACATGCAGGTGGTAGAGAGAAGAGAAAAAGCTTACAGCACCTGGTATTCCCAAGCAGTCTCCCATCCAAGTACTAAGGAGGCTCAACCCTGCTTGGCTTACGAGATCAGGCATGTTCAGGGTGGTGTGGCCGTAAGCAACAATGTGTCTGACAAATGTGCATTATATAAGTACAGGAATCATACGGTTCCTCTATGTAACCAGATAATTGCTGAGAAAGGCTGATCTGTATTGGGCACATCTTCTTCCCTGACGTGATAATTTTCTCCAGCTGAACATGAGACTCTCAGATCACTTCGTGTCTGCCAACAAAGCAGCAGAAGCTGAAGATGACCAACTTCCTCATGTGTCACAGGGTGATCAGACGTTGCAACAAAAGACATGCAGGTGGTAGAGAGAAGAGAAAAAGCTTAAGGTACCTGGTATTCCCAAGCGGTCTCCCATTCAAGTACTAACCAGGCCCAACCGTGCTTGGCTTCCGAGATCAGACGAGGTCGGGCTTATTCAGGGTGGTGTGGCCGTAAGCAAAAATATCGGTGACAATTGTGCATTATATAGGTACTGGAATCATACACTTCCTCTGTGTAACCAGATAATTGCCGAAAAAGGCTGACTTGTAGTGGGTTCATCTTCCTCCTTGATGTGATTATTCTCTTCAGCTGAAACTGAGACTCTCAGATCACTTCGTGTCTGCCAACAAAGCAGCAGAAAATGAAGATGACCAACTTCCTCATGTGTCACAGGGTGATCAGACGTTGCAACAAAAGACATGCAGGTGGTAGAGAGAAGAGAAAAAGCTTAAGGCACCTGGTATTCCCAAGCAGTCTCCCATTCAAGTACTAACCAGGCCCAACCCTGCTTGGCTTCCGAGATCAGACGAGGTTGGGCTTATTCAGGGTGGTGTGGCCATAAGCAACAATATTGGTGACAAATGTGCATTATATAGGTACTGGAATCATACACTTCCTCTGTATAACCAGATAATTGCCGAAAAAGGCTGACTTGTAGTGGGTTCATCTTCCTCCTTGATGTGATTATTCTCTGCAGCTGAAACTGAGACTCTCAGATCACCTCGTGTCTATCAACAAAGCAGCAGCAGCTGAAGATGACTAACTTCTTCACGTGTCACAGGGTGATCAGACGTTGCAACAAAAGACATGCAGGTGGTAGAGAGAAGAGAAAAAGCTTACAGCACCTGGTATTCCCAAGCTGTCTCCCATCCAAGTACTAACCAGGTACAACCCTGCTTGGCGTCCGAGATCAGATGAGGTCGGGCTTATTCAGGGTGGTGTGGCCGTAAGCAACAATGTCTCTGACAAATGTGCATTATATAGGTACTGGAATCATACGGTTCCTCTATGCAACCAGATAATTGCCGAGAAAGGCTGATGTGTAGCGGGCAAATCATCTTCTCTGATGTGATCATTCTCTGCAACTTAAACTGAGACTCTCAGATCACTTCGTGTCAGCCAACAAAGCAGCAGCAGCTGAAGATGACCAACTTCCTCATGTGTCACAGGGTGATCAGACGTTGCAACAAAAGACATGCAGGTGGTAGAGAGAAGAGAAAAAGCTTACAGCACCTGGTATTCCCAAGCAGTCTCCCATCCAAGTACTAAGGAGGCTCAACCCTGCTTGGCTTACGAGATCAGGCATGTTCAGGGTGGTGTGGCCGTAAGCAACAATGTGTCTGACAAATGTGCATTATATAAGTACAGGAATCATACGGTTCCTTTATGTAACCAGATAATTGCTGAGAAAGGCTGATCTGTAGTGGGCACATCTTCTTCCCTGACGTGATAATTTTCTCCAGCTGAACATGAGACTCTCAGATCACTTCGTGTCTGCCAACAAAGCAGCAGAAGCTGAAGATGACCATCTTCCTCATGTGTCACAGGGTGATCAGACGTTGCAACAAAAGACATGCAGGTGGTAGAGAGAAGAGAAAAAGCTTAAGGTACCTGGTATTCCCAAGCGGTCTCCCATTCAAGTACTAACCAGGCCCAACCGTGCTTGGCTTCCGAGATCAGACGAGGTCGGGCTTATTCAGGGTGGTGTGGCCGTAAGCAAAAATATCGGTGACAATTGTGCATTATATAGGTACTGGAATCATACACTTCCTCTGTGTAACCAGATAATTGCCGAAAAAGGCTGACTTGTAGTGGGTTCATCTTCCTCCTTGATGTGATTATTCTCTTCAGCTGAAACTGAGACTCTCAGATCACTTCGTGTCTGCCAACAAAGCAGCAGAAAATGAAGATGACCAACTTCCTCATGTGTCACAGGGTGATCAGACGTTGCAACAAAAGACATGCAGGTGGTAGAGAGAAGAGAAAAAGCTTAAGGCACCTGGTATTCCCAAGCAGTCTCCCATTCAAGTACTAACCAGGCCCAACCCTGCTTGGCTTCCGAGATCAGACGAGGTTGGGCTTATTCAGGGTGGTGTGGCCATAAGCAAAAATTTTGGTGACAAATGTGCATTATATAGGTACTGGAATCATACACTTCCTCTGTATAACCAGATAATTGCCGAAAAAGGCTGACTTGTAGTGGGTTCATCTTCCTCCTTGATGTGATTATTCTCTGCAGCTGAAACTGAGACTCTCAGATCACCTCGTGTCTATCAACAAAGCAGCAGCTGCTGAAGATGACTAACTTCTTCACGTGTCACAGGGTGATCAGACGTTGCAACAAAAGACATGCAGGTGGTAGAGAGAAGAGAAAAAGCTTACAGCACCTGGTATTCCCAAGCTGTCTCCCATCCAAGTACTAACCAGGTACAACCCTGCTTGGCGTCCGAGATCAGACGAGGTCGGGCTTATTCAGGGTGGTGTGGCCGTAAGCAACAATGTCTCTGACAAATGTGCATTATATAGGAACTGGAATCATACGGTTCCTCTATGCAACCAGATAATTGCCGAGAAAGGCTGATGTGTAGCGGGCAAATCATCTTCTCTGATGTGATCATTCTCTGCAACTTAAACTGAGACTCTCAGATCACTTCGTGTCAGCCAACAAAGCAGCAGCAGCTGAAGATGACCAACTTCCTCATGTGTCACAGGGTGATCAGACGTTGCAACAAAAGACATGCAGGTGGTAGAGAGAAGAGAAAAAGCTTACAGCACCTGGTATTCCCAAGCAGTCTCCCATCCAAGTACTAAGGAGGCTCAACCCTGCTTGGCTTACGAGATCAGGCATGTTCAGGGTGGTGTGGCCGTAAGCAACAATGTGTCTGACAAATGTGCATTATATAAGTACAGGAATCATACGGTTCCTCTATGTAACCAGATAATTGCTGAGAAAGGCTGATCTGTAGTGGGCACATCTTCTTCCCTGACGTGATAATTTTCTCCAGCTGAACATGAGACTCTCAGATCACTTCGTGTCTGCCAACAAAGCAGCAGAAGCTGAAGATGACCAACTTCCTCATGTGTCACAGGGTGATCAGACGTTGCAACAAAAGACATGCAGGTGGTAGAGAGAAGAGAAAAAGCTTAAGGTACCTGGTATTCCCAAGCGGTCTCCCATTCAAGTACTAACCAGGCCCAACCGTGCTTGGCTTCCGAGATCAGACGAGGTCGGGCTTATTCAGGGTGGTGTGGCCGTAAGCAAAAATATCGGTGACAATTGTGCATTATATAGGTACTGGAATCATACACTTCCTCTGTGTAACCAGATAATTGCCGAAAAAGGCTGACTTGTAGTGGGTTCATCTTCCTCCTTGATGTGATTATTCTCTTCAGCTGAAACTGAGACTCTCAGATCACTTCGTGTCTGCCAACAAAGCAGCAGAAAATGAAGATGACCAACTTCCTCATGTGTCACAGGGTGATCAGACGTTGCAACAAAAGACATGCAGGTGGTAGAGAGAAGAGAAAAAGCTTAAGGCACCTGGTATTCCCAAGCAGTCTCCCATTCAAGTACTAACCAGGCCCAACCCTGCTTGGCTTCCGAGATCAGACGAGGTTGGGCTTATTCAGGGTGGTGTGGCCATAAGCAACAATTTTGGTGACAAATGTGCATTATATAGGTACTGGAATCATACACTTCCTCTGTATAACCAGATAATTGCCGAAAAAGGCTGACTTGTAGTGGGTTCATCTTCCTCCTTGATGTGATTATTCTCTGCAGCTGAAACTGAGACTCTCAGATCACCTCGTGTCTATCAACAAAGCAGCAGCAGCTGAAGATGACTAACTTCTTCACGTGTCACAGGGTGATCAGACGTTGCAACAAAAGACATGCAGGTGGTAGAGAGAAGAGAGAAAGCTTACAGCACCTGGTATTCCCAAGCTGTCTCCCATCCAAGTACTAACCAGGTACAACCCTGCTTGGCGTCCGAGATCAGACGAGGTCGGGCTTATTCAGGGTGGTGTGGCCGTAAGCAACAATGTGTCTGACAAATGTGCATTATATAGGTACTGGAATCATACGGTTCCTCTATGCAACCAGATAATTGCCGAGAAAGGCTGATGTGTAGCGGGCAAATCTTTTTCTCTGATGTGATCATTATCTGCAACTGAAACTGAGACTCTCAGATCACTTCGTGTCAGCCAACAAAGCAGCAGCAGCTGAAGATGACCAACTTCCTCATGTGTCACAGGGTGATCAGGAGTTGCAACAAAAGACATGCAGGTGGTAGAGAGAAGAGAAGAAGCTTACAGCACCTGGTATTCCCAAGCAGTCTCCCATCCAAGTACTAAGGAGGTTCAGCCCTGCTTGGGTTCCGAGATCAGACGAGGTCGGGCATGTTCAGGGTGGTGTGGCCGTAATCAACAATGTGTCTGACAAATGTGCATTATATAAGTACAGGAATCATACGGTTCCTCTATGTAACCAGATAATTGCTGAGAAAGGCTGATCTGTAGTGGGCACATCTTCTTCCCTGAAGTGATTATTCTCTTTAGCTGAAACTGAGACTCTCAGATCACTTCGTGTCTTCCAACAAAGCAGCAGCAGCTGAAGATGGCCAACTTCCTCATGTGTCACAGGGTGATCAGACGTTGCAACAAAAGACATGCAGGTTGTAGAGAGAAGAGAAAACGCTTACAGCACCTGGTATTCCCAAGCAGTCTCCCATTAAAGTACTAACCAGGCCCAACCCTCCTTGGCTTCCGAGATCAGACGAGGTCGGGCTTATTCAGGGTGGTGTGGCCATAAGGAACAATTTCTGTGACAAATGTGCATTATATAGGTACTGGAATCATACACTTCCTCTATGTAACCAGATAATTGCAGAGAAAGGCTGACGTGTTATGGGCACATCTTCTTCCCTGATGTGATTATTCTCTGCAGCTGAAACTGAGACTCTCAGATCACTTCGTGTCAGCCAACAAAGCAGCAGCAGCTGAAGATGACCAACTTCCTCATGTGTCACAGGGTGATCAGACGTTGCAACAAAAGACATGCAGGTTGTAGAGAGAAGAGAAAACGCTTACAGAACCTGGTATTCCCAAGCAGTCTCCCATTAAAGTACTAACCAGGCCCAACCCTCCTTGGCTTCCGAGATCAGACGAGGTCGGGCTTATTCAGGGTGGTGTGGCCGTAAGGAACAATTTCTGTGACAAATGTGCATTATATAGGTACTGGAATCATACGGTTCCTCTATGTAACCAGATAATTGCTGAGAAAGGCTGATCTGTAGTGGGCACATCTTCTTCCCTGACGTGATAATTTTCTCCAGCTGAACATGAGACTCTCAGATCACTTCGTGTCTGCCAACAAAGCAGCAGAAGCTGAAGATGACCATCTTCCTCATGTGTCACAGGGTGATCAGACGTTGCAACAAAAGACATGCAGGTGGTAGAGAGAAGAGAAAAAGCTTAAGGTACCTGGTATTCCCAAGCGGTCTCCCATTCAAGTACTAACCAGGCCCAACCGTGCTTGGCTTCCGAGATCAGACGAGGTTGGGCTTATTCAGGGTGGTGTGGCCATAAGCAAAAATTTTGGTGACAAATGTGCATTATATAGGTACTGGAATCATACACTTCCTCTGTATAACCAGATAATTGCCGAAAAAGGCTGACTTGTAGTGGGTTCATCTTCCTCCTTGATGTGATTATTCTCTGCAGCTGAAACTGAGACTCTCAGATCACCTCGTGTCTATTAACAAAGCAGCAGCAGCTGAAGATGACTAACTTCTTCACGTGTCACAGGGTGATCAGACGTTGCAACAAAAGACATGCAGGTGGTAGAGAGAAGAGAAAAAGCTTACAGCACCTGGTATTCCCAAGCTGTCTCCCATCCAAGTACTAACCAGGTACAACCCTGCTTGGCGTCCGAGATCAGACGAGGTCGGGCTTATTCAGGGTGGTGTGGCCGTAAGCAACAATGTCTCTGACAAATGTGCATTATATAGGTACTGGAATCATACGGTTCCTCTATGCAACCAGATAATTGCCGAGAAAGGCTGATGTGTAGCGGGCAAATCATCTTCTCTGATGTGATCATTCTCTGCAACTTAAACTGAGACTCTCAGATCACTTCGTGTCAGCCAACAAAGCAGCAGCAGCTGAAGATGACCAACTTCCTCATGTGTCACAGGGTGATCAGACGTTGCAACAAAAGACATGCAGGTGGTAGAGAGAAGAGAAAAAGCTTACAGCACCTGGTATTCCCAAGCAGTCTCCCATCCAAGTACTAAGGAGGCTCAACCCTGCTTGGCTTACGAGATCAGGCATGTTCAGGGTGGTGTGGCCGTAAGCAACAATGTGTCTGACAAATGTGCATTATATAAGTACAGGAATCATACGGTTCCTCTATGTAACCAGATAATTGCTGAGAAAGGCTGATCTGTAGTGGGCACATCTTCTTCCCTGACGTGATAATTTTCTCCAGCTGAACATGAGACTCTCAGATCACTTCGTGTCTGCCAACAAAGCAGCAGAAGCTGAAGATGACCAACTTCCTCATGTGTCACAGGGTGATCAGACGTTGCAACAAAAGACATGCAGGTGGTAGAGAGAAGAGAAAAAGCTTAAGGTACCTGGTATTCCCAAGCGGTCTCCCATTCAAGTACTAACCAGGCCCAACCGTGCTTGGCTTCCGAGATCAGACGAGGTTGGGCTTATTCAGGGTGGTGTGGCCATAAGCAAAAATTTTGGTGACAAATGTGCATTATATAGGTACTGGAATCATACACTTCCTCTGTATAACCAGATAATTGCCGAAAAAGGCTGACTTGTAGTGGGTTCATCTTCCTCCTTGATGTGATTATTCTCTGCAGCTGAAACTGAGACTCTCAGATCACCTCGTGTTTATCAACAAAGCAGCAGCAGCTGAAGATGACTAACTTCTTCACGTGTCACAGGGTGATCAGACGTTGCAACAAAAGACATGCAGGTGGTAGAGAGAAGAGAAAAAGCTTACAGCACCTGGTATTCCCAAGCTGTCTCCCATCCAAGTACTAACCAGGTACAACCCTGCTTGGCGTCCGAGATCAGACGAGGTCGGGCTTATTCAGGGTGGTGTGGCCGTAAGCAACAATGTCTCTGACAAATGTGCATTATATAGGTACTGGAATCATACGGTTCCTCTATGCAACCAGATAATTGCCGAGAAAGGCTGATGTGTAGCGGGCAAATCATCTTCTCTGATGTGATCATTCTCTGCAACTTAAACTGAGACTCTCAGATCACTTCGTGTCAGCCAACAAAGCAGCAGCAGCTGAAGATGACCAACTTCCTCATGTGTCACAGGGTGATCAGACGTTGCAACAAAAGACATGCAGGTGGTAGAGAGAAGAGAAAAAGCTTACAGCACCTGGTATTCCCAAGCAGTCTCCCATCCAAGTACTAAGGAGGCTCAACCCTGCTTGGCTTACGAGATCAGGCATGTTCAGGGTGGTGTGGCCGTAAGCAACAATGTGTCTGATAAATGTGCATTATATAAGTACAGGAATCATACGGTTCCTCTATGTAACCAGATAATTGCTGAGAAAGGCTGATCTGTAGTGGGCACATCTTCTTCCCTGACGTGATAATTTTCTCCAGCTGAACATGAGACTCTCAGATCACTTCGTGTCTGCCAACAAAGCAGCAGAAGCTGAAGATGACCAACTTCCTCATGTGTCACAGGGTGATCAGACGTTGCAACAAAAGACATGCAGGTGGTAGAGAGAAGAGAAAAAGCTTAAGGTACCTGGTATTCCCAAGCGGTCTCCCATTCAAGTACTAACCAGGCCCAACCGTGCTTGGCTTCCGAGATCAGACGAGGTTGGGCTTATTCAGGGTGGTGTGGCCATAAGCAACAATGTCTCTGACAAATGTGCATTATATAGGTACTGGAATCATACGGTTCCTCTATGCAACCAGATAATTGCCGAGAAAGGCTGATGTGTAGCGGGCAAATCATCTTCTCTGATGTGATCATTCTCTGCAACTTAAACTGAGACTCTCAGATCACTTCGTGTCAGCCAACAAAGCAGCAGCAGCTGAAGATGACCAACTTCCTCATGTGTCACAGGGTGATCAGACGTTGCAACAAAAGACATGCAGGTGGTAGAGAGAAGAGAAAAAGCTTACAGCACCTGGTATTCCCAAGCAGTCTCCCATCCAAGTACTAAGGAGGCTCAACCCTGCTTGGCTTACGAGATCAGGCATGTTCAGGGTGGTGTGGCCGTAAGCAACAATGTGTCTGACAAATGTGCATTATATAAGTACAGGAATCATACGGTTCCTCTATGTAACCAGATAATTGCTGAGAAAGGCTGATCTGTAGTGGGCACATCTTCTTCCCTGACGTGATAATTTTCTCCAGCTGAACATGAGACTCTCAGATCACTTCGTGTCTGCCAACAAAGCAGCAGAAGCTGAAGATGACCAACTTCCTCATGTGTCACAGGGTGATCAGACGTTGCAACAAAAGACATGCAGGTGGTAGAGAGAAGAGAAAAAGCTTAAGGTACCTGGTATTCCCAAGCGGTCTCCCATTCAAGTACTAACCAGGCCCAACCGTGCTTGGCTTCCGAGATCAGACGAGGTTGGGCTTATTCAGGGTGGTGTGGCCATAAGCAAAAATTTTGGTGACAAATGTGCATTATATAGGTACTGGAATCATACACTTCCTCTGTATAACCAGATAATTGCCGAAAAAGGCTGACTTGTAGTGGGTTCATCTTCCTCCTTGATGTGATTATTCTCTGCAGCTGAAACTGAGACTCTCAGATCACCTCGTGTTTATCAACAAAGCAGCAGCAGCTGAAGATGACTAACTTCTTCACGTGTCACAGGGTGATCAGACGTTGCAACAAAAGACATGCAGGTGGTAGAGAGAAGAGAAAAAGCTTACAGCACCTGGTATTCCCAAGCTGTCTCCCATCCAAGTACTAACCAGGTACAACCCTGCTTGGCGTCCGAGATCAGACGAGGTCGGGCTTATTCAGGGTGGTGTGGCCGTAAGCAACAATGTCTCTGACAAATGTGCATTATATAGGTACTGGAATCATACGGTTCCTCTATGCAACCAGATAATTGCCGAGAAAGGCTGATGTGTAGCGGGCAAATCATCTTCTCTGATGTGATCATTCTCTGCAACTTAAACTGAGACTCTCAGATCACTTCGTGTCAGCCAACAAAGCAGCAGCAGCTGAAGATGACCAACTTCCTCATGTGTCACAGGGTGATCAGACGTTGCAACAAAAGACATGCAGGTGGTAGAGAGAAGAGAAAAAGCTTACAGCACCTGGTATTCCCAAGCAGTCTCCCATCCAAGTACTAAGGAGGCTCAACCCTGCTTGGCTTACGAGATCAGGCATGTTCAGGGTGGTGTGGCCGTAAGCAACAATGTGTCTGATAAATGTGCATTATATAAGTACAGGAATCATACGGTTCCTCTATGTAACCAGATAATTGCTGAGAAAGGCTGATCTGTAGTGGGCACATCTTCTTCCCTGACGTGATAATTTTCTCCAGCTGAACATGAGACTCTCAGATCACTTCGTGTCTGCCAACAAAGCAGCAGAAGCTGAAGATGACCAACTTCCTCATGTGTCACAGGGTGATCAGACGTTGCAACAAAAGACATGCAGGTGGTAGAGAGAAGAGAAAAAGCTTAAGGTACCTGGTATTCCCAAGCGGTCTCCCATTCAAGTACTAACCAGGCCCAACCGTGCTTGGCTTCCGAGATCAGACGAGGTCGGGCTTATTCAGGGTGGTGTGGCCGTAAGCAAAAATATCGGTGACAATTGTGCATTATATAGGTACTGGAATCATACACTTCCTCTGTGTAACCAGATAATTGCCGAAAAAGGCTGACTTGTAGTGGGTTCATCTTCCTCCTTGATGTGATTATTCTCTTCAGCTGAAACTGAGACTCTCAGATCACTTCGTGTCTGCCAACAAAGCAGCAGAAAATGAAGATGACCAACTTCCTCATGTGTCACAGGGTGCTCAGACGTTGCAACAAAAGACATGAAGGTGGTAGAGAGAAGAGAAAAAGCTTAAAGCACCTGGTATTCCCATGCAGTCTACCATCCAAGTACTAACCAGGCCCAAACCTGCTTGGCTTCCGAGATCAGACGAGGTCGGGTATATTCAGGGTGGTGTGGCCGTAAGCAACAATAACTGTGACAAATGTGCATTATATAGGTACTGGAATCATACAGTTCCTCTATGTAACCACATTATTGCCGAGAAAAGCTGATAAGTAGTGGGCACATCTTCTTCCCTGACGTGATTATTCTCTCGAGCTGAAACTGAGACTCTCAGATCACTTCGTGTCTGCCAACAAAGCAGCAGCAGCTGAAGATGACCACCTTCCTCATGTGTCACAGGGTGATCAGACGTTGCAACAAAAGACATGCAGGTGGTAGAGAGAGGAGAAAAAGCTTACAGCACCTGGTATTCCCAAGAGGACTCCCATCCAAGTACTAACAAGGCCCAATCCTGCTTGGCTTCCAAGATCAGACGAGGTCGGGCTTATTCAGGGTGGTGTGGCCGTAAGCGACATTAACTGTGACAAATGTGCATTATATAGGTACTGGAATCATACACTTCTTCTATGTAACCAGATAATTGCAGAGAAAGGCTGACTTGTAGTGGGCACATCTTCTTCCCTGATGTGATTATTCTCTGCAGCTGAAACTGAGACTCTCAGATCACTTTGTGTCTGCCAACAAAGAAGCAGCAGCTGCTGAAGATGACCAACTTCCTCATGTGTCACAGGATGATCAGACGTTGCAACAAAAGACATGCAGGTGGTAGAGAGGAGAGAAGAAGCGTACAGCACCTGGTATTCCCAAGCAGTCTCCCATCCAAGTACTAAGCAGGCTCAACCCTGTTTGGCTTCCGAGATCAGACGAGGTCGGGCATGTTCAGGGTGGTGTGGCCGCAAGCGACAATGTCTCTGACAAATGTGCATTATATAGGTACTGGAATCATACGGTTCCTCTATGCAACCAGATAATTGCCGAGAAAGGCTGATGTGTAGCGGGCATATCATCTTCTCTGATGTGATCATTCTCTTCAGCTGAAACTGAGACTCTCAGATCACTTCGTGTCTGCCAACAAAGCAGCAGAAGCTGAAGATGACCAACTTCCTCATGTGTCTCAGGGTGATCAGACGTTGCAACAAAAGACATGTAGGTGGTAGAGAGAAGAGAAAAAGCTTAAGGCACCTGGTATTCCCAAGCGGTCTCGCATTCAAGTACTAACCAGGCCCAACCCTGCTTGGCTTCCGAGATCAGACGAGGTCGGGCTTATTCAGGGTGGTGTGGCCGTAAGCGACATTAACTGTGACAAATGTGCATTATATAGGTACTGGAATCATACACTTCTTCTATGTAACCAGATAATTGCAGAGAAAGGCTGACTTGTAGTGGGCACATCTTCTTCCCTGATGTGATTATTCTCTGCAGCTGAAACTGAGACTCTCAGATCACTTTGTGTCTGCCAACAAAGAAGCAGCAGCTGCTGAAGATGACCAACTTCCTCATGTGTCACAGGATGATCAGACGTTGCAACAAAAGACATGCAGGTGGTAGAGAGGAGAGAAGAAGCGTACAGCACCTGGTATTCCCAAGCAGTCTCCCATCCAAGTACTAAGCAGGCTCAACCCTGTTTGGCTTCCGAGATCAGACGAGGTCGGGCATGTTCAGGGTGGTGTGGCCGCAAGCGACAATGTCTCTGACAAATGTGCATTATATAGGTACTGGAATCATACGGTTCCTCTATGCAACCAGATAATTGCCGAGAAAGGCTGATGTGTAGCGGGCATATCATCTTCTCTGATGTGATCATTCTCTTCAGCTGAAACTGAGACTCTCAGATCACTTCGTGTCTGCCAACAAAGCAGCAGAAGCTGAAGATGACCAACTTCCTCATGTGTCTCAGGGTGATCAGACGTTGCAACAAAAGACATGTAGGTGGTAGAGAGAAGAGAAAAAGCTTAAGGCACCTGGTATTCCCAAGCGGTCTCGCATTCAAGTACTAACCAGGCCCAACCCTGCTTGGCTTCCGAGATCAGACGAGGTCGGGCTTATTCAGGGTGGTGTGGCCGTAAGCAACAATATCGGTGACAAATGTGCATTATATAGGTACTGGAATCATACACTTCCTCTGTGTAACCAGATAATTGCCGAAAAAGGCTGACTTGTAGTGGGTTCATCTTCCTCCTTGATGTGATTATTCTCTCCAGCTGAAAATGAGACTCTCAGATCACCTCGTGTCTATCAACAAAGCAGCAGCAGCTGAAGATGACCAACTTCTTCACGTGTCACAGGGTGATCAGACATTGCAACAAAAGACATGCAGGTGGTAGAGAGAAGAGAAAAAGCTTACAGCACCTGGTTATTCACAAGCTGTCTCCCATCCAAGTAGTAACCAGTTACAACCCTGCTTGGCGTCCGAGATCAGACGAGGTGGGGCTTATTCAGGGTGGTGTGGCCGTAAGCAACAATGTCTCTGACAAATGTGCATTATATAGGTACTGGAATCATACGGTTCCTCTATGCAACCAGATAATTGCCGAGAAAGGCTGACTTGTAGTGGGCACATCTTGTTCCCTGACGTGATAATTCTCTCCAGCTGAAAATGAGACTCTCAGATCACTTTGTGTCTGCCAACAAAGCAGCAGAAGCTGAAGATGACCAACTTCCTCATGTGTCTCAGGGTGATCAGACGTTGCAACAAAAGACATGTAGGTGGTAGAGAGAAGAGAAAAAGCTTAAGGCACCTGGTATTCCCAAGCGGTCTCGCATTCAAGTACTAACCAGGCCCAACCCTGCTTGGCTTCCGAGATCAGACGAGGTCGGGCTTATTCAGGGTGGTGTGGCCGTAAGCAACAATATCGGTGACAAATGTGCATTATATAGGTACTGGAATCATACACTTCCTCTGTGTAACCAGATAATTGCCGAAAAAGGCTGACTTGTAGTGGGTTCATCTTCCTCCTTGATGTGATTATTCTCTCCAGCTGAAACTGAGACTCTCAGATCACCTCGTGTCTATCAACAAAGCAGCAGCAGCTGAAGATGACCAACTTCTTCACGTGTCACAGGGTGATCAGACGTTGCAACAAAAGACATGCAGGTGGTAGAGAGAAGAGAAAAAGCTTACAGCACCTGGTATTCCCAAGCTGTCTCCCATCCAAGTAGTAACCAGGTACAACCCGGCTTGGCGTCCGAGATCAGACGAGGTGGGGCTTATTCAGGGTGGTGTGGCCGTAAGCAACAATGTCTCTGACAAATGTGCATTATATAGGTACTGGAATCATACGGTTCCTCTATGCAACCAGATAATTGCCGAGAAAGGCTGACTTGTAGTGGGCACATCTTCTTCCCTGACGTGATAATTCTCTCCAGCTGAAAATGAGACTCTCAGATCACTTCGTGTCTGCCAACAAAGCAGCAGCAGCTGAAGATGACCAACTTCCTCATGTGTCACAAGGTGATCAGACGTTGCAACAAAAGACATGCAGGTGGTAGAGAGAAGAGAAAAAGCTTAAAGCACCTGGTATTCCCAAGCAGTCTCCCATCCAAGTACTAACCAGGCCCAAACCTGCTTGGCTTCCAAGATCAGACGAGGTCGGGCTTATTCAGGGTGGTGTGGCCGTAAGCAACAATATATGTGACAAATGTGCATTATATAAGTACTGGAATCATACACTTCCTCTATGTAACCAGATAATTGCCGAGAAAGGCTGACTTGTAGTGGGCACATCTTCTTCCCCGATGTGATTATTTTCTGCAGCTGAAACTGAGACTCTCAGATCACTTCGTGTCTGCCAACAAAGAAGCAGCAGCTGCTGAAGATGACCAACTTCCTCATGTGTCACAGGATGATCAGACGTTGCAACAAAAGACATGCAGGTGGTAGAGAGAAGAGAAGAAGCTTACAGCACCTGGTATTCCCAAGAGGTCTCCCATCGAAGTACTAACCAGGCCCAAACCTGCTCTGCTTCCGAGATCAGACGAGGTCGGGCTTATTCAGGGTGGTGTGGCCGTAAGCAACAATCTCTGTGACAAATGTGCATTATATAGGCAATGGAATCATATGGTTCCTCTATGTAACCAGATAATTGCCGAGAAAGGCTGATATGTAGTGGGCACATCTTGTTCCCTGACGTGATAATTTTCTCCAGCTGAAAATGAGACTCTCAGATCACTTCGTGTCTGCCAATAAAGCAGCAGCAGCTGAAGATGACCAACTTCCTCATGTGTCACAGGGTGATCAGACGTTGCAACAAAAGACATGCAGGTTGTAGAGAGAAAAGAAAAAACCTACAGCACCTGGTATTCCCAAGCAGTCTCCCATCCAAATACTAACAAGGCCCAACCCTGCTTGGCTTCCGAGATCAGACTTATTCAGGGTGGTGTGGCCGTAAGCAACAATAACTGTGACAAATGTGCATTATATAGGTACGATAGGTGCGACGTTTTAACTGCGGCGTTAAGTTTACGTTAAGTGTCTGTCTGTCTGTCTGTCTGTTCGCAGATGATTGCTCGTCTGTTACTGTGTGATTATTGTTACAATGTTAATAAAGTTTGATAATTTTACTTGAACCAAGAACAGCCTTCACATTTTTATTTAATTTCCCTTTGCAAAACAGGACGACAGTGAGTGTGAGTGACATCCATTTAATGCAATTGTCAAAAGTGAAGCCAGAATTACTTGGAGAATTATTTTACATTTATTAACAAAACCCAACACTCTTTGTCTCAACCAAAGATTTTTTAAAAATACTTTCTTTGCTCAATTTGGAATTTGTTTCATTCACTTGTGTTGCACAAATAGTGATACAGATAGATAGCTAGTCTCTCAAATAATTGAGTGTACCAAAAAAAGAGGGGAAAAATGATGGGAGACTTATTTACATTTACAGTTATACACATGTTGTGTGCTGCCCCCTACAGTAGGCTTTAGTAAAGTCCAAAGCACTGTGGTATGTTGGGGTGTTGCCACAATACAGGTTCGAATCCCACAAGAAACATGAAAATTAAACAGATGATAAACCTTGCAATAAGTGCAGAGGTGTGTGTAAACAATGTTGAGAAGATAAGAGAATAGAGAAAAGTGGATATAGTGTACGTTTTTTCTCCTTTTCTCCCCCCCCCCTTCCTCTTTTTTTCGTTTTCCCCCCTTTCGGGCAGTCCCTTTTGCCCCTTTTTTGGCCGAAAGGTCAGCACTCTGGACTTTGAATCCAGTGATCCGAGTTCAAATCTCGGTGGAACCTACAGGTGTGCTGTCATGTTTGTGTTCTGGAAAGAAAATGAGTGGATGAGGTTAGTCAGTTGTCAAGTCACACCAGAGTGTGTGATTGACCAATTCCAAAGAAAGGGCTTAAATTGTTTAATGTTGAAAAAGTGAAACATTCAGCTGAGAGGGTCTGTGCTATTTGCCTTCTCACCTCCGGGTGTCTCTAATTGAATCTATTTGATTTCTTCTTCCATATTAATTTGCAATGCATATATTTTTCCATGCTCTCCGTTTGGAATTTGGACACAGAAGCCAAAGGAGAAGGAAACAGGAAAAACAATCCCATGGTAACAATCAGCGACAAGGAGAACTACTCAAAAGCCTACATAATTAACCCGGTGCCCAACCATGGGCCAACCAATCATCCAATCAAGGAGCGGCAATTTCTGCTGGCCGGGATCTGAGCGCCAACTCCATGCGGTGCGCACAAGTTGGTACTGATTTAGGAAAAAGAGGATTGTACAATTTTACTCCTTGGTATGGATACTCTTTCAAAAAAGTCCAAAAAATAAAATATGTGGTTGACAAAACTGTGTGACTCAGTCCTTCAACACAAAAGGCAGGCAAAGGAAAATCAGCTGTCCTCTCTATCTAATCATAGGAGGATGGCCTGACTACGATCAGGGACCTGAGCAGCAAAGAATAGATAGACATGATAAATAGTTATATATATATATATATACATATATATATGTACATACTAGTCTCCAATACTACTATGATAAAAAGAGATCCAATGTACAGGTCTAAGTTGTACAGGAATGTGTTGTAGAAATTTGTTCTATATTTTTGTTGTAAATCCACAACAGGTTTCATCATCTGCTAATCCTGAAGGAGACACTAGTTGTAAAGGAATTTATTAATACATAAAAATGCTTATATTATAAGACTGAAACATTCTTGAACAGCAGATCACTGTAAAGACATACATATAATATTGTGATTATGTCAGTGGGTCAACAATTTTGTAAAGGCAACTTTACATAAAAAAATTTAAAATCTTGTAAAAATATAACAATGTAAACATAAAAACAGCAACCTCAAAACAAAACATAGCATGTTACCTGGATGGAAAACCATGCGTCTCTACAGCCTGAAGGAAGAAATCTTGGGCTGTTGATGCCTTGTTGTTATTGGTAGCATGTCGGTACATGATCTTTGTGAGCATTTGGAAAACATAAAAACCACAGAAACACATTAAACATTAACTACAATAATATAAGAATAATAAATGAATGAAATATTGTTCCATGTGTAATGTTAGACTTAAAGCTATACTTACCTTTCTGGCATGTAGCACGGCACTTATTAAAAATTTAAACTACTTGAACTGTCTCCTCATCTATGTGCTAACAACCAGAACCCACTGATGTGGACTCAGAAATAAAGTTTCCAATGTTTTCCAAACACAAATGAATACATTTCAGAAATGTACTGAGGCCAGATAGAAAAAGTGCACGTGCAGCCGCTTTAAACTGTCAAACAGGCAATGTAACGGCAGTTATATTTATGTTTCGCCACTAGATGCAGCTATGATTTTATGGCCATAGAGAATGTCCGTATAACACGTTTGTTTTAAGTGTTTTGATGTATATATTTAATATTTAGCAATGTTTAAAGGATATAGTTAATAACATTTGGTGTTAGGTAAAAGTTAAAAGTTAAAACTTGATAAGTTTAGTTTAAGGTGACGGTGATGTCACTTCCGGTTTAAAAAAGCGGTCCGGTAAACTGGTATCATTGATATGGATCCAATAAAGAAAGCAATCAACGAAGACCATAAGCGGTTTTAAGTTTACCGGTTTGTCCACTTGCAGGCCAAAGTGGTATGTAAGTTTGTGTTTGTAAATAATATATTTTCTTTTAGTTGAGGCATGTGTAATGTAATATTTGTACATCATTTGTGTTTTATCAGTTCTACGGTGTACTTGTGGTGAAAGCCGACGATGAAGACCACAGTAAAAATCAGTGAAAAGAACACAAGTCTCGTATCTGTGAACAAGCCAGCATATGTTTTTTTCCAAAGACCACGTCCAGCATTTGATTGAAATTGACCTCTCTGCCCCCTGTATTTCCACACTGCTGGTGTATCAGTGAGAACACTGAAACGCAGAATGCGACAGTGGGGCCTCTCAAAAAGGGAAGGCTACAGTAAAATGACAGATGATGAACTTGACAGCTTGGTCTCTGCCATCAAGCAAGACTCCCAGAATTTGGGTTGGTGCTTTTTACAGAAAGTTTTTATTTGAATTATATCATGCACTTGTCCATAGCATTATAAAAAGATTTGTGCCATAAAAGTAACATTTGAAATTGCCGGCCATATAGGCTCCACAACTAAGTCTAGCTGAGGGCCGGCTACTTTAATGACTGCTATTTTTATAGCCTAAAGGCTATCAATATTATTTTTTAAATTTTCTGTGCCTTAGTGGAGAGTCCTGGACATTATCATAGCAACGGTCATCATAGCATGTATACCTGAGAAAAAGTTAAATGCCTAAATTGTTTGTTTACATGATTATCAATCAATATATCTTAAATAAAAGTGGTTTTCACTTCTTTTCCTACAGGTCACAGAATGGTAAAAGGTCGTCTTAGGGCTTTAGGCCACAGAGTTCAGTGGACAGAGTGTGGGATTCGATGCACCGGGTTGATAGGGTAGGAATACTACAGAGAATGACAAGCCTCGGATGTGTTGTGAGAAGGACCTACAATGTCGCAGCTCCTCTGTCACTCGTACATATAGATATCAACCACAAGTTGATCAGGTAAGCTGACAGCAAAGGACATCACATGGACATTATATATTTATATATTGATTTAAAAAATGGTCTATGGCATACATTCTGCAGAGTTCTGGAATCTGGTGTAATGGACCACGATGTAGCTGCGTTAAACAATTGATACATTTTTATTGAACAGATATGGTGTGGTAATGTTTGGAATAGATGTCTCTTCAAGAAAGGTCAGTGTCCCCATGGAGATTATAGTGTGTGATATAATATTCAACTTAATTTATTTAAAGCTATACTTTTCTTTTGTAAGCTTAAAATGCTCCTAATAAGCTTATGGCGCACTAAAATGGAAAAGCAAGCCACCAGGTGTTGAAATTACACGCGAACTACAACGCAGGCCGTTGTAGATCACAAGTTGTTTATATTCGGACACGGCAAGCACAAGAATAGCCTTGATGGACGTGGTAACTGGACCGCTGATAACTTGACAACATTCTCCGCTCCGACATCCGGGGGAGATGGAACGCACCATCACTTTCTCACCTCACACGTCAGGGAGGAAGGGAGCGTCACAGGTCAGGCAGGGGGAAGAGGGTGAGACTTTGGAGGGAGGGGGAGTTTTTCATGTTTAAATTTTTAATAAGTGCCGTGCTACATGCCAGAAAGGTAAGTATAGCTTTAAGTCTAACATTACACATGGAACAATATTTCATTCATTTATTATTCTTATATTATTGTAGTTAATGTTTAATGTGTTTCTGTGGTTTTTATGTTTTCCAAATGCTCACAAAGATCATGTACCGACATGCTACCAATAACAACAAGTCATCAACAGCCCAAGATTTCTTCCTTCAGGCTGTAGAGACGCATGGTTTTCCATCCAGGTAACATGCTATGTTTTGTTTTGAGGTTGCTGTTTTTATGTTTACATTGTTATATTTTTACAAGATTTTAAATTTTTTTATGTAAAGTTGCCTTTACAAAATTGTTGACCCACTGACATAATCACAATATTATATGTATGTCTTTACAGTGATCTGCTGTTCAAGGATGTTTCAGTCTTATAATATAAGCATTTTTATGTATTAATAAATTCCTTTACAACTAGTGTCTCCTTCAGGATTAGCAGATGATGAAACCTGTTGTGGATTTACAACAAAAATATAGAACAAATTTCTACAACACATTCCTGTACAACTTAGACCTGTACATTGGATCTCTTTTTATCATAGTAGTATTGGAGACTAGTATGTACATATATATATGTATATATATATATAACTATTTATCATGTCTATCTATTCTTTGCTGCTCAGGTCCCTGATCGTAGTCAGGCCATCCTCCTATGATTAGATAGAGAGGACAGCTGATTTTCCTTTGCCTGCCTTTTGTGTTGAAGGACTGAGTCACACAGTTTTGTCAACCACATATTTTATTTTTTGGACTTTTTTGAAAGAGTATCCATACCAAGGAGTAAAATTGTACAATCCTCTTTTTCCTAAATCAGTACCAACTTGTGCGCACCGCATGGAGTTGGCGCTCAGATCCCGGCCGGCAGAAATTGCCGCTCCTTGATTGGATGATTGGTTGGCCCATGGTTGGGCACCGGGTTAATTATGTAGGCTTTTGAGTAGTTCTCCTTGTCGCTGATTGTTACCATGGGATTGTTTTTCCTGTTTCCTTCTCCTTTGGCTTCTGTGTCCAAATTCCAAACGGAGAGCATGGAAAAATATATGCATTGCAAATTAATATGGAAGAAGAAATCAAATAGATTCAATTAGTGACACCCGGAGGTGAGAAGGCAAATAGCACAGACCCTCTCAGCTGAATGTTTCACTTTTTCAACATTAAACAATTTAAGCCCTCTCTTTGGAATTGGTCAATCACACACTCTGGTGTGACTTGACAACTGACTAACCTCATCCACTCATTTTCTTTCCAGAACACAAACATGACAGCACACCTGTAGGTTCCACCGAGATTTGAACTCGGATCACAGGATTCAAAGTCCAGAGTGCTAACCTTTCGGCCAAAAAAGGGGCAAAAGGGACTGCCCGAAAGGGGGGAAAAGGAAAAAAAGAGGAAGGGGGGGGGGGAGAAAAGGAGAAAAAACGTACACTATATCCACTTTTCTCTATTCTCTTATCTTCTCAACATTGTTTACACACACCTCTGCACTTATTGCAAGGTTTATCATCTGTTTAATTTTCATGTTTCTTGTGGGATTCGAACCTGTATTGTGGCAACACCCCAACATACCACAGTGCTTTGGACTTTACTAAAGCCTACTGTAGGGGGGAGCACACAACATGTGTATAACTGTAAATGTAAATAAGTCTCCCATCATTTTTCCCCTCTTTTTTTGGTACACTCAATTATTTGAGAGACTAGCTATCTATCTGTATCACTATTTGTGCAACACAAGTGAATGAAACAAATTCCAAATTGAGCAAAGAAAGTATTTTTAAAAAATCTTTGGTTGAGACAAAGAGTGTTGGGTTTTGTTAATAAATGTAAAATAATTCTCCAAGTAATTCTGGCTTCACTTTTGACAATTGCATTAAATGGATGTCACTCACACTCACTGTCGTCCTGTTTTGCAAAGGGAAATTAAATAAAAATGTGAAGGCTGTTCTTGGTTCAAGTAAAATTATCAAACTTTATTAACATTGTAACAATAATCACACAGTAACAGACGAGCAATCATCTGCGAACAGACAGACAGACAGACAGACACTTAACGTAAACTTAACGCCGCAGTTAAAACGTCGCATGAAATGGAAGCTGTCCAAGCGCACTGCAGACCTCCATGGGTGGAAGAGTTTGACCACTGAAGACACACCTGTGAAAAACAAAGTCAGCCGCTGCCCAATTGCCAGTACCACTCCTCCCACAAGTGGAGTGGTAACAGTGTGTGTGTGTGTGGCACACAGTTTTTCAAACGTATATTTGATAAAGAATTTTATCATTTTTACCCACCTGACTGGCTGCAGCAGTCCCGGTCAACATAGATGACCTCAGGTTCAGCTTGGCCCGCATTCTTGTATCGAGTGACGATGCCATGGCACAACTCTTCCAACCCTGCACCTTCACCCGTTGTCAGAACAGAGTTCAGAACCTGGCCAAACTCGTTGCCGATGTTTATCATCCATGCAGCACTGTCCCCAATAGCGCCAGCCAGCTTCTTGGTGATCTGTAAAAGAAACACTACTTTCAAACTGTTTGTTGTAATTATACACGTGTGCATGTGTCAAACCGACATTCAAGCACTTGCACCTGTAATCATATTCCTGCACATTTTTCATTTTCCCTCTTTTTTCCCCTCCTCTTTTTTTTTGGGGGGGGGGGGGGGGGGGGGGGGGGGCAATAAATATAGCTTTCCCAGTGATAACTACTAATACAACCGATTCTCCGCAACAACCAAAAGATTCATCGCACACAAGGCCTTGAAATTGATTTTGGTCAAGAAAGAGGTTTCAGAATATGAAGATCAAATTCAGAGTCTGACAGTGACTTTTAGAAGAGGATGACATTAATCATCAGCTATCTCCTAAACGGGAATGAACCAGAGCTAGACAGCAGCAGGCCCCAGGACCAAGTAGTCAGCAGCCGAGCTGAGATTGAGATCTTACTTATGTTTTGTAAATGTTCAAAGTTCTAAAAAAGTTCAAATGAATAATACATGATAGTTATACCAAAAAACCTTGCTTCATTTGCACTTTTCTTGAATGTTTTCCATCCTTTTTATTTTTACTACTACTAGTACTTGGATGGTAGACTGCCTGGGAATACCAGGTGCTTTAAGCTTTTTCTCTTCTCTCTACCACCTTTTGTTGCAACGTCTGATCACCCTGTGACACATGAGGAAGGTGGTCATCTTCAGCTGCTGCTTTGTTGGCAGACACGAAGTGATCTGAGAGTCTCAGTTTCAGCTGCAGAGAATGATCACATCAGAGAAGATGATATGCCCGTTACACATCAGCCTTTCTCTGCAATTATCTAGTTGCATAGAGGAACCGTATGATTCCAGTACCTATATGATGCACATTTGTCAGTGACATTGTTGCTTACGGCCACACCACGTTGAACATGCCCGACCTCGTCTGATCTCGGAAGCCAAGCACGGTTGGGCCTGGTTAGTACTTGGATGGAAGACCTCTTGGGAATACCAGGTGCTGTAAGCTTTTTCTCTTCTTTCGACCACCTGCATGTCTTTTGTTGCAACGTCTGATCACCCTGTGACACATGAGGAAGTTGGTCATCTTCAGCAGCTGCTGCTGCTTTGTTGGCTGACACAAAGTGATCTGAGAGTCTCAGTTTCAGTTGCAGAGAATGATCACATCAGAGAAGATGATTTGCCCGCTACACATCAGCCTTTCTCGGCCATTATCTGGTTGCATAGAGGAACCGTATGATTCCAGTACCTATATAATGCACATTTGTCAGAGACATTGTTGCTTACGGCCACACCACCCTGAATAAGCCCGACCTCGTCTGATCTCGGACACCAAGAAGGTTGTACCTGGTTAGTACTTGGATGGGAGACAGCTTGGGAATACCAGGTGCTGTAAGCTTTTTCTCTTCTCTCTACCACCTGCATGTCTTTTGTTGCAACGTCTGATCACCCTGTGACACGTGAAGAAGTTGGTCATCTTCAGCTGCTGCTGCTTTGTTGATAGACACGAGGTGATCTGAGAGTCTCAGTTTCAGCTGAAGAGAATAATCACATCAAGGAGGAAGATGAACCAACTACAAGTCAGCCTTTTTCGGCAATTATCTGGTTACACAGAGGAAGTGTATGATTCCAGTACCTATATAATGCACATTTGTCACCGATATTGTTGCTTACGGCCGCACCACCCTGAATATACCTGACCTCGTCTGATCTTGGAAGAAAAGCAGGGTTGGGCCTGGTTAGTACTTGGATGGGAGACCACTTCGGAATACCAGGTGCTGTAAGCTTTTTCTCTTCTCTCTACCACCTGCATGTCTTTTGTTGCAACGTCTGATCACCCTGTGACACATGAGGAAGTTGGTCATCTTCAGCTGCTGCTGTTTTGTTGGCTGACACGAAGTGATCTGAGAGCCTCAGTTTCAGTTGCAGAGAATGATCACATCAGAGAAGATGATATGCCCGCTACACATCAGCCTTTCTCGGCAATTATCTGGTTGCATAGAGGAACCGTATGATTCCAGTACCTATATAATGCACATTTGTCAGAGACATTGTTGCTTACGGCCACACAACCCTGAACATGCCCGACCTAGTCTGATCTCGGAAGCCAAGCACAGTTGGGCCTGGTTTGTACTTGGATGGAAGACCTCTTGGGAATACGAGGTGCTGTAAGCTTTTTCTCTTCTCTGTACCACCTGCATGTCTTTTGTTGCAACGTCTGATCACCCTGTGACACATGAGGAAGTTGGTCATCTTCAGCTTCTGCTGCTTTGTTGGCAGACACAAAGTGATCTGAGAGTCTCAGTTTCAGCTCGAGAGAATAATCACGTCAGGGAAGAAGATGTGCCCACTACTTATCAGCTTTTCTCGGCAATTATCTGGTTACATAGAGGAACTGTATGATTCCAGTACCTATATAATGCACATTTTTCACAGTTATGGTTGCTTACGGCCACACCACCCTGAATATGCCCGACCACGTCTGATCTCGGAAGCCAAGCAGGTTTGGGCCTGGTTAGTACTTGGATGGTAGACTGTCTGGGAATACCAGGTGCTGTAAGCTTTTTCTCTTCTCTCTACCACCTGCATGTCTTTTGTTGCAACGTCTGATCACCCTGTGACACATGAGGAAGTTGGTCATCTTCAGCTGCTGCTGCTGTGTTGGCAGACACAAAGTGATCTGAGAGTCTCAGTTTCAGCTGCAGAGAATAATCACGTCAGGGAAGAAGATGTGCCCACTACACATCAGCCTTTCTCGGAAATGATCTGGTTGCATAGAGGAACCGTATGATTCCAGTACCTATATAATGCACATTTGTCAGAGACATTGTTGCTTACGGCCACACCACCCTGAACATACCCGACCTCGTCTGATCTCGGAAGCCAAGGAGGGTTGGGCGTGGTTAGTACTTGGATGGTAGACTGCTTGGGAACACCAGGTGCTGTAAGCTTTTTCTCTTCTCTCGACCACCTGCATGTCTTTTGTTGCAACGTCTGATCACCCTGTGACACATGAGGAAGGTGGTCATCTTCAGCTGCTGCTGCTTTGTTGGCAGACACGAAGTGATCTGAGAGTCTCAGTTTCAGCTGCAGAGAATGATCACATGAGGGAAGAAGATTTGCCCACTACAAGTCAGCCTTTCTCGGCAATTATCTGGTTACATAGAGGAACCGTATGAATCCAGTACCTATATAATGCACATTTGTCACAGACATTGTTGCTTACGGCCACACCACCCTGAACATGCCCGACCTCGTCTGATCTCGGTAGCCAAGGAGGGTTGGGCCTGGTTAGTACTTAAATGGGAGACCGCTTGGGAATACCAGGAGCTGTAAGCTTTTTGTCTTCTCTCGACCACCTGCATGTCTTTTGTTGCAACGTCTGATCACCCTGTGACACATGAGGAAGTTGGTCATCTTCAGCTGCTGCTGCTTTGTTGGCAGACACGAAGTGATCTGAGAGTCTCAGTTTCAGCTGCAGAGAATAATCACATCAGGGAAGAAGATGTGCCCATAACAAGTCAGCCTTTCTCTGCAATTATCTGGTTACATAGAGGAATTGTATGATTCCAGTACCTATATAATGCACATTTGTCACAGAAATTGTTCCTTACGGCCACACCACCCTGAATAAGCCCGACCTCGTCTGATCTCGGAAGCCAAGGAGGGTTGGGCCTGGTTAGTACTTTAATGGGAGACTGCTTGGGAATACCAGGTGCTGTAAGCGTTTTCTCTTCTCTCTACAACCTGCATGTCTTTTGTTGCAACGTCTGATCACCCTGTGACACATGAGGAAGTTGGCCATCTTCAGCTGCTGCTGCTTTGTTGGAAGACACGAAGTGATCTGAGAGTCTCAGTTTCAACTGAAGAGAATAATCACGTCAGGGAAGAAGATGTGCCGACTACACATCAGCCTTTCTCAGCAATTATCTGGTTACATAGAGGAACCGTATGATTCCTGTACTTATATAATGCACTTTTGTCAGACCCATTGTTGCTTACGGCCACACCACCCTGAACATACCCGACCTCGTCTGATCTTGGAAGCCAAGCAGGGTTGAACCTGCTTAGTACTTGGATGGGAGACTGCTTGGGAATACCAGGTGCTGTAAGCATTTTCTCTTCTCTCTACAACCTGCATGTCTTTTGTTGCAACGTCTGATCACCCTGTGACACATGAGGAAGTTGGTCATCTTCAGCTGCTGCTGCTTTGTTGGCTGACACAAAGTGATCTGAGAGTCTCAGTTTCAGTTGCAGAGAATGATCACATCAGAGAAGATGATTTGCCCGCTACACATCAGCCTTTCTCGGCCATTATCTGGTTGCATAGAGGAACCGTATGATTCCAGTACCTATATAATGCACATTTGTCAGAGACATTGTTGCTTACGGCCACACCACCCTGAATAAGCCCGACCTCGTCTGATCTCGGACACCAAGAAGGTTGTACCTGGTTAGTACTTGGATGGGAGACAGCTTGGGAATACCAGGTGCTGTAAGCTTTTTCTCTTCTCTCTACCACCTGCATGTCTTTTGTTGCAACGTCTGATCACCCTGTGACACGTGAAGAAGTTGGTCATCTTCAGCTGCTGCTGCTTTGTTGATAGACACGAGGTGATCTGAGAGTCTCAGTTTCAGCTGAAGAGAATAATCACATCAAGGAGGAAGATGAACCAACTACAAGTCAGCCTTTTTCGGCAATTATCTGGTTACACAGAGGAAGTGTATGATTCCAGTACCTATATAATGCACATTTGTCACCGATATTGTTGCTTACGGCCGCACCACCCTGAATATACCTGACCTCGTCTGATCTTGGAAGAAAAGCAGGGTTGGGCCTGGTTAGTACTTGGATGGGAGACCACTTCGGAATACCAGGTGCTGTAAGCTTTTTCTCTTCTCTCTACCACCTGCATGTCTTTTGTTGCAACGTCTGATCACCCTGTGACACATGAGGAAGTTGGTCATCTTCAGCTGCTGCTGTTTTGTTGGCTGACACGAAGTGATCTGAGAGCCTCAGTTTCAGTTGCAGAGAATGATCACATCAGAGAAGATGATATGCCCGCTACACATCAGCCTTTCTCGGCAATTATCTGGTTGCATAGAGGAACCGTATGATTCCAGTACCTATATAATGCACATTTGTCAGAGACATTGTTGCTTACGGCCACACAACCCTGAACATGCCCGACCTAGTCTGATCTCGGAAGCCAAGCACAGTTGGGCCTGGTTTGTACTTGGATGGAAGACCTCTTGGGAATACGAGGTGCTGTAAGCTTTTTCTCTTCTCTGTACCACCTGCATGTCTTTTGTTGCAACGTCTGATCACCCTGTGACACATGAGGAAGTTGGTCATCTTCAGCTGCTGCTGCTTTGTTGGCAGACACAAAGTGATCTGAGAGTCTCAGTTTCAGCTGCAGAGAATAATCACATCAGGGAAGAATATGTGCCCACTACACATCAGCCTTTCTTGGCAATTATCTGGTTACATAGAGGAACCGTATGATTCCAGTACCTATATAATGCACATTTGTCACAGAGATTATTACTTACGGCCACACCACCCTGAACATGCCCGACCTCGTCTGATCTCGGAAGCCAAGCACGGTTGGCCTGGTTAGTACTTGGGTGGGAGACTGCTTGGGAATACCAGGTGCTGTAAGCTTTATCTCTTCTCTGGACCACCTGAATGTCTTTTGTTGCAACGTCTGATCACCCTGTGACACATGAGGAAGTTGGTCATCTTCAGCTGCTGCTGCTTTGTTGGCAGACACAAAGTGATCTGAGAGTCTCAGTTTCAGCTGCAGAGAATAATCACATCAGGGAAGAATATGTGCCCACTACACATCAGCCTTTCTTGGCAATTATCTGGTTACATAGAGGAACCGTATGATTCTAGTACCTATATAATGCACATTTGTCACAGAGATTATTACTTACGGCCACACCACCCTGAACATGCCCGACCTCGTCTGATCTCGGAAGCCAAGCACGGTTGGCCTGGTTAGTACTTGGGTGGGAGACTGCTTGGGAATACCAGGTGCTGTAAGCTTTATCTCTTCTCTGGACCACCTGAATGTCTTTTGTTGCAACGTCTGATCACCCTGTGACACATGAGGAAGTTGGTAATCTTCAGCTTCTGCTGCTTTGTTGGGAGACACGAAGTGATCTGAGAGTCTCAGTTTCAGCTGCAGAGAATAATCACGTCAGCGAAGAAGATGTGCCCACTACACATAAGCCTTTCTCTGCAATTATCTGGTTACATAGAGGAACCGTATGATTCCAGTACCTATATAATGCACATTTGTCACAGAGATTGTCGCTTACGGCCACACCACCCTGAATATAATATGCCCGACCTCGTCTGATCTCGGAAGCCAAGCAGGATTGTGCCTGGTTAGTACTTGGGTGGGAGACTGCTTGGGAATACCAGGTGCTGTAAGCTTTTTCTCTTCTCTCTACCACCTGCATGTCTTTTGTTGCAACGTCTGATCACCCTGTGACACATGAGGAAGTTGGTCATCTTCAGCTGCTGCTGCTTTGTTGGCAGACACAAAGTGATCTGAGAGTCTCAGTTTCAGCTGCAGAGAATAATCACATCAGGGAAGAATATGTGCCCACTACACATCAGCCTTTCTTGGCAATTATCTGGTTACATAGAGGAACCGTATGATTCCAGTACCTATATAATGCACATTTGTCACAGAGATTATTACTTACGGCCACACCACCCTGAACATGCCCGACCTCGTCTGATCTCGGAAGCCAAGCACGGTTGGCCTGGTTAGTACTTGGGTGGGAGACTGCTTGGGAATACCAGGTGCTGTAAGCTTTATCTCTTCTCTGGACCACCTGAATGTCTTTTGTTGCAACGTCTGATCACCCTGTGACACATGAGGAAGTTGGTCATCTTCAGCTGCTGCTGCTTTGTTGGCAGACACAAAGTGATCTGAGAGTCTCAGTTTCAGCTGCAGAGAATAATCACATCAGGGAAGAAGATGTGCCCACTACACATCAGCCTTTCTTGGCAATTATCTGGTTACATAGAGGAACCGTATGATTCTAGTACCTATATAATGCACATTTGTCACAGAGATTATTACTTACGGCCACACCACCCTGAACATGCCCGACCTCGTCTGATCTCGGAAGCCAAGCACGGTTGGCCTGGTTAGTACTTGGGTGGGAGACTGCTTGGGAATACCAGGTGCTGTAAGCTTTATCTCTTCTCTGGACCACCTGAATGTCTTTTGTTGCAACGTCTGATCACCCTGTGACACATGAGGAAGTTGGTCATCTTCAGCTTCTGCTGCTTTGTTGGGAGACACGAAGTGATCTGAGAGTCTCAGTTTCAGCTGCAGAGAATAATCACGTCAGGGAAGAAGATGTGCCCACTACACATAAGCCTTTCTCTGCAATTATCTGGTTACATAGAGGAAGTGTATGATTCCAGTACCTATATAATGCACATTTGTCACAGAGATTGTCGCTTACGGCCACACCACCCTGAATATAATATGCCCGACCTCGTCTGATCTCGGAAGCCAAGCAGGATTGTGCCTGGTTAGTACTTGGGTGGGAGACTGCTTGGGAATACCAGGTGCTGTAAGCTTTTTCTCTTCTCTCTACCACCTGCATGTCTTTTTTTGCAACATCTGATCACCCTGTGACACATGAGGAAGTTGGTCATCTTCAGCTGCTGCTGCTTTGTTGGCAGACACGAAGTGATCTGAGAGTCTCAGTTTCAGCTGCAGAGAATGATCACATCAGAGAAGATGATATGCCAGCTACACATCAGCCTTTCTCTGCAATTATCTAGTTGCATAGAGGAACCGTATGATTCCAGTACCTATATGATGCACATTTGTCAGTGACATTGTTGCTTACGGCCACACCACGTTGAACATGCCCGACCTCGTCTGATCTCGGAAGCCAAGCACGGTTGGGCCTGGTTAGTACTTGGATGGAAGACCTCTTGGGAATACCAGGTGCTTTAAGCTTTTTCTCTTCTTTCGACCACCTGCATGTCTTTTGTTGCAACGTCTGATCACCCTGTGACACATGAGGAAGTTGGTCATCTTCAGCAGCTGCTGCTGCTTTGTTGGCAGACACGAAGTGATCTGAGAGTCTCAGTTTCAGCTGCAGAGAATGATCACATGAGGGAAGAAGATTTGCCCACTACAAGTCAGCCTTTCTCGGCAATTATCTGGTTACATAGAGGAACCGTATGATTCCATTACCTATATAATGCACATTTGTCAAAGACATTGTCGCTTACGGCCACACCACCCTGAATATGCCCGACCTCGTCTGATCTCGGAAGCCAAGCAGTGTTGGGCCTGGTTAGTACTTTGATGGTATACAGCTTGGGAATACCAGGTGCTGTAAGCTTTTTCTCTTATCTCAACCACCTGCATGTCTTTTGTTGCAACGTCTGATCACCCTGTGACACATGAGGAAGTTGGTCATCTTCAGCTGCTGCTGCTTTGTTGGCAGATACGAAGTGATCTGAGAGTTTCATTTTCAGCTAGAGAGAATTATCACGTCAGGGAACAAGATGTGCCCACTACATATCAGCCTTTCTCGGCAATTATCTGGTTACATAGAGAAACCATATGATTCCATTGCCTATATAATGCACATATGTCACAGAGACTGTTGCTTACGGCCAAACCACCCTGATTATGTCTGATCTCGGAAGCCAAGGAGGGTTGGGCCTGATTAGTACTTGGATGGGAGACCGCTTGGGAATACCAGGTGCTGTAAGCTTCTTCTCTTCTCTCTACCACCTGCATGTCTTTTGTTGCAACGTCTGATCATCCTGTGACACATGAGGAAGTTGGTCATCTTCAGCAGCTGCTGCTTCTTTGTTGGCAGACAGGAAGTGATCTGAGAGTCTCAGTTTCAGCTGCAGAGAAAAATCAAATCAGGAAAGAAGATGTGCCCACTACAAGTCAGCCTTTCTCGGCAATTATCTGGTTACATAGAGGAAGTGTATGATTCCAGTACTTATATAATGCACATTTGTCACAGATATTGTTGCTTACGGCCACACCACCCTGAATAAGTCTTATCTCGTCTGATCTCGGAAGCCAAGCAGGTTTGGGCCTGGTTAGTACTTGGATGGGAGACTGCTTGGGAATACCAGGTGATGTAATCTTTTTCTCTTCTCTCTACCACCTGCATGTCTTTTGTTGCAATGTCTGATCGCCCTGTGACACATGAGGAAGTTGGTCATCTTCAGCTGCTGCTGCTGCTTTGTTGGCAGACATGAAGTGATCTGAGAGTCTCAGTTTCAGCTCCAGAGAATAATCACATCAAGGAGGAAGATGTGCCCACTAAGAGTCAGCCTTTCTTGGCAATTATCTGGTTACATAGAGGAAGTGTATGATTCCAGTACCTATATAATACACATTTGTACCAGATATTGTTGCTTACCGCCACACCGCCCCGAATAAGCTCGACCTCGTCTGATCTCGGAAGCCAAGCACGGTTGGGCCTGGTTAGTTCTTGAATGGGAGACCGCTTGCGAATACCAGGTGCTGTAAGCTTTTTCTCTTCTCTCTACCACCTGCATGTCTTTTGTTGCAACGTCTGATCACCCTGTGACACATGAGGAAGTTGGTCATCTTCAGCTGCTACTGCTTTGTTGGCAGACATGAAGTGATCTGAGAGTCTCAGTTTCAGTTGCAGAGAATGATCACATCAGAGAAGATGATTTACCCGCTACACATCAGCCTTTCTCGGCAATTATCTGGTTGCATAGAGGAACCGTATGATTCCAGTACCTATATAATGCACATTTGTCAGAGACATTGCTGCTTACGGCCACACCACCCGGAACATGCCTGACCTCGTCTGATCTCGGAAGCCAAGCAGGGTTGGGCCTGGTTAGTACTTGGATGGGAGACCACTTAGGGATACCAGGTGCTGTAAGCTTCTTCTCTACTCTCTACCACCTTCGTGTCTTTTGTGGCAACGTCTGATCCTCCTGTGACACATGAGGAAGTTGGTCATCTTCAGCTGCTGCTGCTTCTTTGTTGGCAGACACGAAGTGATCTGAGAGTCTCAATTTCAGCTGCAGAGAATAATCACATCAGGGAAGAAGATGTGCCCACTACAAGTCAGCCTTTCTCGGCAATTATCTGGTTACATAGAGGAACTGTATTATTCCAGTACCTATATAATGCACATTTGTCACAGACGTTGCTTACGGCCACACCACCCTGAACATGCCCGAGCTCGTCTGATCTTGGAAGCCAAGCAGGGTTGGGCCTTGTTAGTACTTCAATTGGAGACAACTTGGGAATACCAGGTGCTGTAAGCTTTTTCTCTTCTCTCAACCACCTGCATGTCTTTTGTTGCAACGTCTGACCACCCTGTGACACATGAGGAAGTTGGTCATCTTCAGCTGCTGCTGCTTTGTTGGCAGACATGAAGTGATCTGAGAGTCTCAGTTTCAGTTGCAGAGAATGATCACATCAGAGAAGATGATTTACCCGCTACACATCAGCCTTTCTCGGCAATTATCTGGTTGCATAGAGGAACCGTATGATTCCAGTACCTATATAATGCACATTTGTCAGAGACATTGCTGCTTACGGCCACACCACCCGGAACATGCCTGACCTCATCTGATCTTGGAAGCCAAGCAGGGTTGGGCCTGGTTAGTACTTGCATGGGAGACCACTTGGGAATACCAGGTGCTGTAAGCTTCTTCTCTACTCTCTACCACCTTCATGTCTTTTGTGGCAACGTCTGATCCTCCTGTGACACATGAGGAAGTTGGTCATCTTCAGCTGCTGCTGCGTCTTTGTTGGCAGACACGAAGTGATCTGAGAGTGTCAATTTCAGCTGCAGAGAATAATCACATCAGGGAAGAAGATGTGCCCACTACAAGTCAGCCTTTCTCGGCAATTATCTGGTTACATAGAGGAAGTGTATGATTCCAGTACCTATATAATGCACATTTGTCACAGATATTGTTGCTTACGGCCACACCACCCTGAATAAGCCCGACCTTGTCTGATCTTGGAAGTCAAGCAGGTTTGGGCCTCGTTAGTACTTGGATGGGAGACTGCTTGGGAATACCAGGTGCTGTAAGCTTTTTCTCTTCTCTCTACCACCTGCATGTCTTTTGTTGCAACGTCTGATCACCCTGTGACACATGAGGAAGTTGGTCATCTTCAGCTGCTGCTGCTTTGTTGGCAGACACAAAGTGATCTGAGAGTCTCATTTTCAGCTGGAGAGAATTATCACGTCAGGGAAGAAGATGTGCCCACTACATATCAGCCTTTCTCGGCAATTATCTGGTTACATAGAGGAAGTGTATGATTCCATTGCCTATATAGTGCACATTTGTCACAGAGATTGTTACTTACGGACAAACCACCCTGAATATGTCTGACCTTGTCTGATCTCGGAAGCCAAGGAGGGCTGGTTCTGGTTAGTACTTTGATGGGACACCGCTTGGGAATACCAGGTGCTGTAAGCTTTTTATCTTCTCTCTACCACCTACATGTCTTTTGTTGCAATGTCTGATCGCCCTGTGACACATGAGGAAGTTGGTCATCTTCAGCTGCTGCTGCTTTGTTAGCAGACACGAAGTGATCTGAGAGTCTCAGTTTCAGCTGCAGAGAATAATCACATCAAGGAAGAAGATGTGCCCACAACAAGTTAGCCTTTCTCTGCAATTATCTGGTTACATAGAGGAACTGTATTATTCCAGTACCTATATAATGCACATTTTTCACAGACATTGTTACTTACGGCCACACCACCCTGAATATGCCCGACCTCGACTGATCTCGGAACCCAAGCAGGGTTGGGCCTGGTTAGTACTTGAATGGGAGACCCCTTGGGAATGCCAGGTGCTGTAAGCTTTTTCTCTTCTCTCTACCACCTGCATGTATTTTGTTGCAAGGTCTGATCGCCCTGTGACACATGAGGAAGTTGGTCATCTTCAGCTGCTGCTGCTTTGTTGGCAGACACGAAGTGATCTGAGAGTCTCATTTTCAGCTGGAGAGAATAATCACGTCAGGGAAGAAGATGTGTCCACTATTTATCAGCCTTTCTCTGCAATTATCTGGTTATATAGAGGAAACGTATGATTCCAGTACCTATACAATTTACATTTGTCAGAGACATTGTTGCTTACGGCCACACCACCCTGAATATGCCCGACCTCGTCTGATCTCGAAAGCCAAGCAGGGTTGTGCCTGGTTAGTACTTGGATGGGAGACCGCTTGGGATTATCAGGTGCTGTAAGCTTTTTCTCTTCTCTCAACCACCTGCATGTCTTTTGTTGCAACGTCTGATCACCCTGTGACACATGAGGAAGTTGGTCATCTTCATTTTCTGCTGCTTTGTTGGCAGACACGAAGTTATCTTAAAGTCTCATTTTCAGCTGGAGAAAATTATCACGTCAGGGAACAAGATGTGCCCACTACATATCAGCCTTTCTTGGCAATTATATGGTTGCATAGAGGAACCGTATGATTCCAGTACCTATATAATGCACATTTGTCACAAACGTTGTTACTTACGGCCACACCACCCGGAATATGCCCAACCTCGTCTGATCTTGGAAGCCAAGCAGGGTTGGGCCTGGTTAGTACTTGGATGGGAGACCGCTTGGGAATACCAGGTGCTGTAAGCTTTTTCTCTTCTCTCAACCACCTGCATGTCTTTTGTTGCAACGTCTGATCACCCTGTGACACATGAGGAAGTTGGTCATCTTCAGCTGCTGCTGCTTTGTTGGCAGACACGAAGTGATCTTAGAGTCTCATTTTCAGCTGGAGAAAATTATCACGTCAGGGAACAAGATGTGCCCACTATATATCAGCCTTTTTCGGCAATTATCTTGTTACATAGAGGAACCATATGATTCCATTGCCTATATAATGCACATTTGTCACAGAGATTGTTGCTTACGGCCAAACCACCCTGAATATGTCTGACCTCGTTTGATCTCAGAAGCCAAGGAGGGTTGGGCCTGGTTAGTACTTTGATGAGAGACCGCTTGGGAATACCAGGTGCTGTAAGCTTTTTCTCTTCTCTCTACCACCTGCATGTCTTTTGTTGCAACGTCTGATCGCCCTGTGACACATGAGGAAGTTGGTCATCTTCAGCTGCTGCTGCTTTGTTGGCAGACACAAAGTGATCTGAGAGTCTCAGTTTCAGTTGCAGAGAATGATCACATCAGAGAAGATGATTTACCCGCTACACATCAGCTTTTCTCGGCAATTATCTGGTTGCATAGAGGAACCGTATGATTCCAGTACCTATATAATGCACATTTGTCAGAGACATTGCTGCTTACGGCCACACCACCCGGAACATGCCTGACCTCGTCTGATCTCGGAAGCCAAGCAGGGTTGGGCCTGGTTAGTACTTGGATGGGAGACCGCTTGGGATTATCAGGTGATGTAAGCTTTTTCTCTTCTCTCAACCACCTGCATGTCTTTTGTTGCAACGTCTGATCACCCTGTGACACATGAGGAAGTTGGTCATCTTCATTTTTTGCTGCTTTGTTGGCAGACACGAAGTGATCTTAGAGTCTCATTTTCAGCTGGAGAAAATGATCACGTCAGGGAACAAGATGTGCCCACTACATATCAGCCTTTCTTGGCAATTATATGGTTGCATAGAGGAACCGTATGATTCCAGTACCTATATAATGCACATTTGTCACAGACATTGTTACTTACGGCCACACCACCCTGAATATGCCCAACCTCGTCTGATCTTGGAAGCCAAGCACGGTTGGGCCTGGTTAGTACTTGGATGGGAGACCGCTTGGGAATACCAGGTGCTGTAAGCTTTTTCTCTTCTCTCTACCACCTGCATGTCTTTTGTTGCAACGTCTGATCACCCTGTGACACATGAGGAAGTTGGTCATCTTCAGCTGCTGCTGCTTCTTTGTTGGCAGACACGAAGTGATCTGAGAGTCTCAGTTTCAGCTGCAGAGAATAATCACATCAGGGAAGAAGATGTGCCCACTACAAGTCAGCCTTTCTCTGCAATTATCTGGTTACATTGAAGAAGTGTATGATTCCAGTACCTATATAATGCACATTTGTCACAGCTATTGTTGCTTACGGCCGCACCACCCTGAATATGCCCGACCTCGTCTGATCTTGGAAGCCAAGGAGGGTTGGGCGTGGTTAGTACTTGGATGGAAGACCTCTTGGGAATACCAGGTGCTGTAAGCTTTTTCTCTTCTCTCTACCACCTGCATGTCTTTTGTTGCAATGTCTGATCACCCTGTGACACATGAGGAAGTTGGTCATCTTCAGCTGCTGCTGTTTTGTTGGCTGACACGAAGTGATCTGAGAGTCTCAGTTTCAGTTGCAGAGAATGATCACATCAGAGAAGATGATATGCCCGCTACACATCAGCCTTTCTCTGCAATTATCTGGGTGCATAGAGGAACCGTATGATTCCAGTACCTATATAATGCACATTTGTCAGAGACATTGTTGCTTACGGCCACACAACCCTGAACATGCCCGACCTCGTCTGATCTCGGAAGCCAAGCAGGGTTGGGCCTGGTTTGTACTTGGATGGAAGACCTCTTCGGAATACCAGGTGTTGTAAGCTTTTTCTCTTCTCTCTACCACCTGCATGTCTTTTGTTGCAACGTCTGATCACCCTGTGACACATGAGGAAGTTGGTCATCTTCATTTTTTGCTGCTTTGTTGGCAGACACGAAGTGATCTTAGAGTCTCATTTTCAGCTGGAGAAAATGATCACGTCAGGGAACAAGATGTGCCCACTACATATCAGCCTTTCTTGGCAATTATATGGTTGCATAGAGGAACCGTATGATTCCAGTACCTATATAATGCACATTTGTCACAGACATTGTTACTTACGGCCACACCACCCTGAATATGCCCAACCTCGTCTGATCTTGGAAGCCAAGCACGGTTGGGCCTGGTTAGTACTTGGATGGGAGACCGCTTGGGAATACCAGGTGCTGTAAGCTTTTTCTCTTCTCTCTACCACCTGCATGTCTTTTGTTGCAACGTCTGATCACCCTGTGACACATGAGGAAGTTGGTCATCTTCAGCTGCTGCTGCTTCTTTGTTGGCAGACACGAAGTGATCTGAGAGTCTCAGTTTCAGCTGCAGAGAATAATCACATCAGGGAAGAAGATGTGCCCACTACAAGTCAGCCTTTCTCTGCAATTATCTGGTTACATTGAAGAAGTGTATGATTCCAGTACCTATATAATGCACATTTGTCACAGCTATTGTTGCTTACGGCCGCACCACCCTGAATATGCCCGACCTCGTCTGATCTTGGAAGCCAAGGAGGGTTGGGCGTGGTTAGTACTTGGATGGAAGACCTCTTGGGAATACCAGGTGCTGTAAGCTTTTTCTCTTCTCTCTACCACCTGCATGTCTTTTGTTGCAATGTCTGATCACCCTGTGACACATGAGGAAGTTGGTCATCTTCAGCTGCTGCTGTTTTGTTGGCTGACACGAAGTGATCTGAGAGTCTCAGTTTCAGTTGCAGAGAATGATCACATCAGAGAAGATGATATGCCCGCTACACATCAGCCTTTCTCTGCAATTATCTGGGTGCATAGAGGAACCGTATGATTCCAGTACCTATATAATGCACATTTGTCAGAGACATTGTTGCTTACGGCCACACAACCCTGAACATGCCCGACCTCGTCTGATCTCGGAAGCCAAGCAGGGTTGGGCCTGGTTTGTACTTGGATGGAAGACCTCTTCGGAATACCAGGTGTTGTAAGCTTTTTCTCTTCTCTCTACCACCTGCATGTCTTTTGTTGCAATGTCTGATCACCCTGTGACACATGAGGAAGTTGGTCATCTTCAGCTTCTGCTGCTTTGTTGGCAGACACAAAGTGATCTGAGAGTCTCAGTTTCAGCTCGAGAGAATAATCACGTCAGGGAAGAAGATGTGCCCACTACTTATCAGCCTTTCTCGGCAATTATCTGGTTGCATAGAGGAACCGTATGATTCCAGTACCTATATAATGCACATTTGTCAGAGACATTGTTGCTTACGGCCACACCACCCTGAACATGCCCGACCTCGTCTGATCTCGGAAGCCAAGCAGGGTTGAGCCTGCTTAGTACTTGGATGGGAGACTACTTGGGAATACCAGGTGCTGTAAGCTTCTTCTCTTCTCTCTACCACCTGCATGTCTTTTGTTGCAACGTCTGATCATCCTGTGACACATGAGGAAGTTGGTCATCTTCAGCAGCTGCTGCTTCTTTGTTGTTAGACACGAAGTGATCTGAGAGTCTCAGTTTCAGCTGCAGAGAATAATCACATCAGGGAAGAAGATGTGCCCACTACAAGTCAGCCTTTCTCTGCAATTATCTGGTTACATAGAAGAAGTGTATGATTCCAGTACCTATATAATGCACATTTGTCACAGCTATTGTTGCTTACGGCCGCACCACCCTGAATATGCCCGACCTCGTCTGATCTTGGAAGCCAAGGAGGGTTGGGCCTGGTTAGTACTTGGATGGAAGACCTCTTGGGAATACCAGGTGCTGTAAGCTTTTTCTCTTCTCTCTACCACCTGCATGTCTTTTTTTGCAACGTCTGATCACCCTGTGACACATGAGGAAGTTGGTCATCTTCAGCTGCTGCTGCTTTGTTGGCAGACACGAAGTGATCTGAGAGTCTCAGTTTCAGCTGCAGAGAATGATCACATCAGGGAAGAAGATGTGCCCATAACAAGTGAGCCTTTCTCGGAAATTATCTGGTTACATAGAGGAAGTGTATGATTCCAGTACTTATATAATGCACATTTGTCACAGAAATTGTTCCTTACGGCCACACCACCCTGAATATGCCCGACCTCGTCTGATCTCGGAAGCTAAGAAGGGTTGGGCCTGGTTAGTACTTCAATGGGAGACTGCTTGGGAATACCAGGTGCTGTAAGCGTTTTCTCTTCTCTCTACAACCTGCATGTCTTTTATTGCAACGTCTGATCACCCTGTGACACATGAGGAAGTTGGTCATCTTCAGCAGCTGCTGCTGCTTTGTTGGAAGACACGAAGTGATCTGAGAGTCTCAGTTTCAGCTGAAGAGAATAATCACGTCAGGGAAGATGATGTGCCCACTACACATCAGCCTTTCTCAGCAATTATCTGGTTACATAGAGGAACCGTATGATTCCTGTACTTATATAATGCACATTTGTCACAGACATTGTTGCTTACGGCCACACCACCCTCAATATGCCTGACCTCGTCTGATCTCGGAAGCCAAGCAGGGTTGGTTCTGGTTAGTACTTGGGTGGGAGACCGCTTGAAAATACCATTTGCTGTAAGCTTTTTCTCTTCTCTCTACAACCTGCATGTCTTTTGTTGCAACGTCTGATCACCCTGTGACACATGAGGAAGTTGATCATCTTCAGCTGCTGCTGCTGCTTTGTTGGCAGACATGAAGTGATCTGAGAGTCTCAGTTTCAGCTCCAGAGAATAATCACATCAAGGAGGAAGATGTGCCCACTAAGAGTCAGCCTTTCTCGGCAATTATCTGGTTACATAGAGGAAGTGTATGATTCCAGTACCTATATAATACACATTTGTACCAGATATTGTTGCTTACAGCCACACCACCCTGAATAAGCTCGACCTCGTCTGATCTCGGAAGCCAAGCAGGGTTGGGCCTGGTTAGTTCTTGAATGGGAGACTGCTTGCGAATACCAGGTGCTGTAAGCTTTTTCTCTTCTCTCTACAACCTGCATGTCTTTTGTTGCAATGTCTGATCACCCTGTGACACATGAGGAAGTTGGTCATCTTCAGCTTCTGCCGCTTTGTTGGCAGACACGAAGTGATCTGAGAGTCTCATTTTCAGCTGGAGAAAATTATCACGTCAGGGAACAAGATGTGCCCACTATATATCAGCCTTTTTCGGCAATTATCTTGTTACATAGAGGAACCATATGATTCCATTGCCTATATAATGCACATTTGTCACAGAGATTGTTGCTTACGGCCAAACCACCCTGAATATGTCTGACCTCGTTTGATCTCAGAAGCCAAGGAGGGTTGGGCCTGGTTAGTACTTTGATGAGAGACCGCTTGGGAATACCAGGTGCTGTAAGCTTTTTCTCTTCTCTCTACCACCTGCATGTCTTTTGTTGCAACGTCTGATCGCCCTGTGACACATGAGGAAGTTGGTCATCTTCAGCTGCTGCTGCTTTGTTGGCAGACACAAAGTGATCTGAGAGTCTCAGTTTCAGTTGCAGAGAATGATCACATCAGAGAAGATGATTTACCCGCTACACATCAGCTTTTCTCGGCAATTATCTGGTTGCATAGAGGAACCGTATGATTCCAGTACCTATATAATGGACATTTGTCAGAGACATTGCTGCTTACGGCCACACCACCCGGAACATGCCTGACCTCGTCTGATCTCGGAAGCCAAGCAGGGTTGGGCCTGGTTAGTACTTGGATGGGAGACCGCTTGGGATTATCAGGTGATGTAAGCTTTTTCTCTTCTCTCAACCACCTGCATGTCTTTTGTTGCAACGTCTGATCACCCTGTGACACATGAGGAAGTTGGTCATCTTCATTTTCTGCTGCTTTGTTGGCAGACACGAAGTGATCTTAGAGTCTCATTTTCAGCTGGAGAAAATGATCACGTCAGGGAACAAGATGTGCCCACTACATATCAGCCTTTCTTGGCAATTATATGGTTGCATAGAGGAACCGTATGATTCCAGTACCTATATAATGCACATTTGTCACAGACATTGTTACTTACGGCCACACCACCCTGAATATGCCCAACCTCGTCTGATCTTGGAAGCCAAGCACGGTTGGGCCTGGTTAGTACTTGGATGGGAGACCGCTTGGGAATACCAGGTGCTGTAAGCTTTTTCTCTTCTCTCAACCACCTGCATGTCTTTTGTTGCAACGTCTGATCACCCTGTGACACATGAGGAAGTTGGTCATCTTCAGCTGCTGCTGCTTTGTTGGCAGACACGAAGTGATCTTAGAGTCTCATTTTCAGCTGGAGAAAATTATCACGTCAGGGAACAAGATGTGCCCACTATATATCAGCCTTTTTTTGGCAATTATCTTGTTACATAGAGGAACCATATGATTCCATTGCCTATATAATGCACATTTGTCACAGAGATTGTTGCTTACGGCCAAACCACCCTGAATATGTCTGACCTCGTCTGATCTCAGAAGCCAAGGAGGGTTGGGCCTGGTTAGTACTTTGATGAGAGACTGCTTGGGAATACCAGGTGCTGTAAGCGTTTTCTCTTCTCTCTACAACCTGCATGTCTTTTGTTGCAACGTCTGATCACCCTGTGACACATGAGGAAGTTGGTCATCTTCAGCTGCTGCTGCTTTGTTGGAAGACACGAAGTGATCTGAGAGTCTCAGTTTCAGCTGAAGAGAATAATCACGTCAGGGAAGAAGATGTGCCCACTACACATCAGCCTTTCTCAGCAATTATCTGGTTACATAGAGGAACCGTATGATTCCTGTACTAATATAATGCACTTTTGTCAGACACATTGTTGCTTACGGCCACACCACCCTGAACATACCCGCCCTCGTCTGATCTCGGAAGCCAAGCAGCGTTGAGCCTGCTTAGTACTTGGATGGGAGACTGCTTGGGAATACCAGGTGCTGTAAGTGTTTTCTCTTCTCTCTACAACCTGCATGTCTTTTGTTGCAACATCTGATCACCCTGTGACACATGAGGAAGTTGGTCATCTTCAGCTGCTCCTGCTTTGTTGGCTGACACAAAGTGATCTGAGAGTCTCAGTTTCAGTTGCAGAGAATGATCACATCAGAGAAGATGATTTGCCCGCTACACATCAGCCTTTCTCGGCAATTATCTGGTTGCATAGAGGAACCGTATGATTCCAGTACCTATATAATGCACATTTGTCACAGACATTGTTACTTACGGCCACACCACCCTGAATATGCCCGACCTCGTCTGATCTCAGAACCCAAGCAGGGTTGGGCCTTGTTAGTACTTGGATGGGAGACCGCTTGGGAATACCAGGTGCTGTAAGCTTTTTCTCTTCTCTCAACCACCTGCATGTCTTTTGTTGCAACGTCTGATCACCCTGTGACACATGAGGAAGTTGGTCATCTTCAGCTGCTGCTGCTTTGTTGGCAGACACGAAGTGATCTTAGAGTCTCATTTTCAGCTGGAGAAAATTATCACGTCAGGGAACAAGATGTGCCCACTATATATCAGCCTTTTTCGGCAATTATCTTGTTACATAGAGGAACCATATGATTCCATTGCCTATATAATGCACATTTGTCACAGAGATTGTTGCTTACGGCCAAACCACCCTGAATATGTCTGACCTCGTTTGATCTCAGAAGCCAAGGAGGGTTGGGCCTGGTTAGTACTTTGATGAGAGACCGCTTGGGAATACCAGGTGCTGTAAGCTTTTTCTCTTCTCTCTACCACCTGCATGTCTTTTGTTGCAACGTCTGATCGCCCTGTGACACATGAGGAAGTTGGTCATCTTCAGCTGCTGCTGCTTTGTTGGCAGACACAAAGTGATCTGAGAGTCTCAGTTTCAGTTGCAGAGAATGATCACATCAGAGAAGATGATTTACCCGCTACACATCAGCTTTTCTCGGCAATTATCTGGTTGCATAGAGGAACCGTATGATTCCAGTACCTATATAATGCACATTTGTCAGAGACATTGCTGCTTACGGCCACACCACCCGGAACATACCTGACCTCGTCTGATCTCGGAAGCCAAGCAGGGTTGGGCCTGGTTAGTACTTGGATGGGAGACCGCTTGGGATTATCAGGTGATGTAAGCTTTTTCTCTTCTCTCAACCACCTGCATGTCTTTTGTTGCAACGTCTGATCACCCTGTGACACATGAGGAAGTTGGTCATCTTCATTTTCTGCTGCTTTGTTGGCAGACACGAAGTGATCTTAGAGTCTCATTTTCAGCTGGAGAAAATGATCACGTCAGGGAACAAGATGTGCCCACTACATATCAGCCTTTCTTGGCAATTATATGGTTGCATAGAGGAACCGTATGATTCCAGTACCTATATAATGCACATTTGTCACAGACATTGTTACTTACGGCCACACCACCCTGAATATGCCCAACCTCGTCTGAGCTTGGAAGCCAAGCACGGTTGGGCCTGGTTAGTACTTGGATGGGAGACCGCTTGGGAATACCAGGTGCTGTAAGCTTTTTCTCTTCTCTCAACCACCTGCATGTCTTTTGTTGCAACGTCTGATCACCCTGTGACACATGAGGAAGTTGGTCATCTTCAGCTGCTGCTGCTTTGTTGGCAGACACGAAGTGATCTTAGAGTCTCATTTTCAGCTGGAGAAAATTATCACGTCAGGGAACAAGATGTGCCCACTATATATCAGCCTTTTTTTGGCAATTATCTTGTTACATAGAGGAACCATATGATTCCATTGCCTATATAATGCACATTTGTCACAGAGATTGTTGCTTACGGCCAAACCACCCTGAATATGTCTGACCTCGTCTGATCTCAGAAGCCAAGGAGGGTTGGGCCTGGTTAGTACTTTGATGAGAGACTGCTTGGGAATACCAGGTGCTGTAAGCGTTTTCTCTTCTCTCTACAACCTGCATGTCTTTTGTTGCAACGTCTGATCACCCTGTGACACATGAGGAAGTTGGTCATCTTCAGCTGCTGCTGCTTTGTTGGAAGACACGAAGTGATCTGAGAGTCTCAGTTTCAGCTGAAGAGAATAATCACGTCAGGGAAGAAGATGTGCCCACTACACATCAGCCTTTCTCAGCAATTATCTGGTTACATAGAGGAACCGTATGATTCCTGTACTAATATAATGCACTTTTGTCAGACACATTGTTGCTTACGGCCACACCACCCTGAACATACCCGCCCTCGTCTGATCTCGGAAGCCAAGCAGCGTTGAGCCTGCTTAGTACTTGGATGGGAGACTGCTTGGGAATACCAGGTGCTGTAAGTGTTTTCTCTTCTCTCTACAACCTGCATGTCTTTTGTTGCAACATCTGATCACCCTGTGACACATGAGGAAGTTGGTCATCTTCAGCTGCTCCTGCTTTGTTGGCTGACACAAAGTGATCTGAGAGTCTCAGTTTCAGTTGCAGAGAATGATCACATCAGAGAAGATGATTTGCCCGCTACACATCAGCCTTTCTCGGCAATTATCTGGTTGCATAGAGGAACCGTATGATTCCAGTACCTATATAATGCACATTTGTCACAGACATTGTTACTTACGGCCACACCACCCTGAATATGCCCGACCTCGTCTGATCTCAGAACCCAAGCAGGGTTGGGCCTTGTTAGTACTTGGATGGGAGACCGCTTGGGAATACCAGGTGCTGTAAGCTTTTTCTCTTCTCTCAACCACCTGCATGTCTTTTGTTGCAACGTCTGATCACCCTGTGACACATGAGGAAGTTGGTCATCTTCAGCTGCTGCTGCTTTGTTGGCAGACACGAAGTGATCTTAGAGTCTCATTTTCAGCTGGAGAAAATTATCACGTCAGGGAACAAGATGTGCCCACTATATATCAGCCTTTTTCGGCAATTATCTTGTTACATAGAGGAACCATATGATTCCATTGCCTATATAATGCACATTTGTCACAGAGATTGTTGCTTACGGCCAAACCACCCTGAATATGTCTGACCTCGTTTGATCTCAGAAGCCAAGGAGGGTTGGGCCTGGTTAGTACTTTGATGAGAGACCGCTTGGGAATACCAGGTGCTGTAAGCTTTTTCTCTTCTCTCTACCACCTGCATGTCTTTTGTTGCAACGTCTGATCGCCCTGTGACACATGAGGAAGTTGGTCATCTTCAGCTGCTGCTGCTTTGTTGGCAGACACAAAGTGATCTGAGAGTCTCAGTTTCAGTTGCAGAGAATGATCACATCAGAGAAGATGATTTACCCGCTACACATCAGCTTTTCTCGGCAATTATCTGGTTGCATAGAGGAACCGTATGATTCCAGTACCTATATAATGCACATTTGTCAGAGACATTGCTGCTTACGGCCACACCACCCTGAATATGCCCGACCTCGTCTGATCTCGGAAGCTAAGAAGGGTTGGGCCTGGTTAGTACTTCAATGGGAGACTGCTTGGGAATACCAGGTGCTGTAAGCGTTTTCTCTTCTCTCTACAACCTGCATGTCTTTTGTTGCAACGTCTGATCACCCTGTGACACATGAGGAAGTTGGTCATCTTCAGCAGCTGCTGCTGCTTTGTTGGAAGACACGAAGTGATCTGAGAGTCTCAGTTTCAGCTGAAGAGAATAATCACGTCAGGGAAGATGATGTGCCCACTACACATCAGCCTTTCTCAGCAATTATCTGGTTACATAGAGGAACCGTATGATTCCTGTACTTATATAATGCACATTTGTCACAGACATTGTTGCTTACGGCCACACCACCCTCAATATGCCTGACCTCGTCTGATCTCGGAAGCCAAGCAGGGTTGGTTCTGGTTAGTACTTGGGTGGGAGACCGCTTGAAAATACCATTTGCTGTAAGCTTTTTCTCTTCTCTCTACAACCTGCATGTCTTTTGTTGCAACGTCTGATCACCCTGTGACACATGAGGAAGTTGATCATCTTCAGCTGCTGCTGCTGCTTTGTTGGCAGACATGAAGTGATCTGAGAGTCTCAGTTTCAGCTCCAGAGAATAATCACATCAAGGAGGAAGATGTGCCCACTAAGAGTCAGCCTTTCTCGGCAATTATCTGGTTACATAGAGGAAGTGTATGATTCCAGTACCTATATAATACACATTTGTACCAGATATTGTTGCTTACAGCCACACCACCCTGAATAAGCTCGACCTCGTCTGATCTCGGAAGCCAAGCAGGGTTGGGCCTGGTTAGTTCTTGAATGGGAGACTGCTTGCGAATACCAGGTGCTGTAAGCTTTTTCTCTTCTCTCTACAACCTGCATGTCTTTTGTTGCAATGTCTGATCACCCTGTGACACATGAGGAAGTTGGTCATCTTCAGCTTCTGCCGCTTTGTTGGCAGACACGAAGTGATCTGAGAGTCTCATTTTCAGCTGGAGAAAATTATCACGTCAGGGAACAAGATGTGCCCACTATATATCAGCCTTTTTCGGCAATTATCTTGTTACATAGAGGAACCATATGATTCCATTGCCTATATAATGCACATTTGTCACAGAGATTGTTGCTTACGGCCAAACCACCCTGAATATGTCTGACCTCGTTTGATCTCAGAAGCCAAGGAGGGTTGGGCCTGGTTAGTACTTTGATGAGAGACCGCTTGGGAATACCAGGTGCTGTAAGCTTTTTCTCTTCTCTCTACCACCTGCATGTCTTTTGTTGCAACGTCTGATCGCCCTGTGACACATGAGGAAGTTGGTCATCTTCAGCTGCTGCTGCTTTGTTGGCAGACACAAAGTGATCTGAGAGTCTCAGTTTCAGTTGCAGAGAATGATCACATCAGAGAAGATGATTTACCCGCTACACATCAGCTTTTCTCGGCAATTATCTGGTTGCATAGAGGAACCGTATGATTCCAGTACCTATATAATGGACATTTGTCAGAGACATTGCTGCTTACGGCCACACCACCCGGAACATGCCTGACCTCGTCTGATCTCGGAAGCCAAGCAGGGTTGGGCCTGGTTAGTACTTGGATGGGAGACCGCTTGGGATTATCAGGTGATGTAAGCTTTTTCTCTTCTCTCAACCACCTGCATGTCTTTTGTTGCAACGTCTGATCACCCTGTGACACATGAGGAAGTTGGTCATCTTCATTTTCTGCTGCTTTGTTGGCAGACACGAAGTGATCTTAGAGTCTCATTTTCAGCTGGAGAAAATGATCACGTCAGGGAACAAGATGTGCCCACTACATATCAGCCTTTCTTGGCAATTATATGGTTGCATAGAGGAACCGTATGATTCCAGTACCTATATAATGCACATTTGTCACAGACATTGTTACTTACGGCCACACCACCCTGAATATGCCCAACCTCGTCTGATCTTGGAAGCCAAGCACGGTTGGGCCTGGTTAGTACTTGGATGGGAGACCGCTTGGGAATACCAGGTGCTGTAAGCTTTTTCTCTTCTCTCAACCACCTGCATGTCTTTTGTTGCAACGTCTGATCACCCTGTGACACATGAGGAAGTTGGTCATCTTCAGCTGCTGCTGCTTTGTTGGCAGACACGAAGTGATCTTAGAGTCTCATTTTCAGCTGGAGAAAATTATCACGTCAGGGAACAAGATGTGCCCACTATATATCAGCCTTTTTTTGGCAATTATCTTGTTACATAGAGGAACCATATGATTCCATTGCCTATATAATGCACATTTGTCACAGAGATTGTTGCTTACGGCCAAACCACCCTGAATATGTCTGACCTCGTCTGATCTCAGAAGCCAAGGAGGGTTGGGCCTGGTTAGTACTTTGATGAGAGACTGCTTGGGAATACCAGGTGCTGTAAGCGTTTTCTCTTCTCTCTACAACCTGCATGTCTTTTGTTGCAACGTCTGATCACCCTGTGACACATGAGGAAGTTGGTCATCTTCAGCTGCTGCTGCTTTGTTGGAAGACACGAAGTGATCTGAGAGTCTCAGTTTCAGCTGAAGAGAATAATCACGTCAGGGAAGAAGATGTGCCCACTACACATCAGCCTTTCTCAGCAATTATCTGGTTACATAGAGGAACCGTATGATTCCTGTACTAATATAATGCACTTTTGTCAGACACATTGTTGCTTACGGCCACACCACCCTGAACATACCCGCCCTCGTCTGATCTCGGAAGCCAAGCAGCGTTGAGCCTGCTTAGTACTTGGATGGGAGACTGCTTGGGAATACCAGGTGCTGTAAGTGTTTTCTCTTCTCTCTACAACCTGCATGTCTTTTGTTGCAACATCTGATCACCCTGTGACACATGAGGAAGTTGGTCATCTTCAGCTGCTCCTGCTTTGTTGGCTGACACAAAGTGATCTGAGAGTCTCAGTTTCAGTTGCAGAGAATGATCACATCAGAGAAGATGATTTGCCCGCTACACATCAGCCTTTCTCGGCAATTATCTGGTTGCATAGAGGAACCGTATGATTCCAGTACCTATATAATGCACATTTGTCACAGACATTGTTACTTACGGCCACACCACCCTGAATATGCCCGACCTCGTCTGATCTCAGAACCCAAGCAGGGTTGGGCCTTGTTAGTACTTGGATGGGAGACCGCTTGGGAATACCAGGTGCTGTAAGCTTTTTCTCTTCTCTCAACCACCTGCATGTCTTTTGTTGCAACGTCTGATCACCCTGTGACACATGAGGAAGTTGGTCATCTTCAGCTGCTGCTGCTTTGTTGGCAGACACGAAGTGATCTTAGAGTCTCATTTTCAGCTGGAGAAAATTATCACGTCAGGGAACAAGATGTGCCCACTATATATCAGCCTTTTTCGGCAATTATCTTGTTACATAGAGGAACCATATGATTCCATTGCCTATATAATGCACATTTGTCACAGAGATTGTTGCTTACGGCCAAACCACCCTGAATATGTCTGACCTCGTTTGATCTCAGAAGCCAAGGAGGGTTGGGCCTGGTTAGTACTTTGATGAGAGACCGCTTGGGAATACCAGGTGCTGTAAGCTTTTTCTCTTCTCTCTACCACCTGCATGTCTTTTGTTGCAACGTCTGATCGCCCTGTGACACATGAGGAAGTTGGTCATCTTCAGCTGCTGCTGCTTTGTTGGCAGACACAAAGTGATCTGAGAGTCTCAGTTTCAGTTGCAGAGAATGATCACATCAGAGAAGATGATTTACCCGCTACACATCAGCTTTTCTCGGCAATTATCTGGTTGCATAGAGGAACCGTATGATTCCAGTACCTATATAATGCACATTTGTCAGAGACATTGCTGCTTACGGCCACACCACCCGGAACATGCCTGACCTCGTCTGATCTCGGAAGCCAAGCAGGGTTGGGCCTGGTTAGTACTTGGATGGGAGACCGCTTGGGATTATCAGGTGATGTAAGCTTTTTCTCTTCTCTCAACCACCTGCATGTCTTTTGTTGCAACGTCTGATCACCCTGTGACACATGAGGAAGTTGGTCATCTTCAGCTGCTGCTGCTTTGTTGGCAGACACGAAGTGATCTTAGAGTCTCATTTTCAGCTGGAGAAAATGATCACGTCAGGGAACAAGATGTGCCCACTACATATCAGCCTTTCTTGGCAATTATATGGTTGCATAGAGGAACCGTATGATTCCAGTACCTATATAATGCACATTTGTCACAGACATTGTTACTTACGGCCACACCACCCTGAATATGCCCAACCTCGTCTGATCTTGGAAGCCAAGCACGGTTGGGCCTGGTTAGTACTTGGATGGGAGACCGCTTGGGAATACCAGGTGCTGTAAGCTTTTTCTCTTCTCTCAACCACCTGCATGTCTTTTGTTGCAACGTCTGATCACCCTGTGACACATGAGGAAGTTGGTCATCTTCAGCTGCTGCTGCTTTGTTGGCAGACACGAAGTGATCTTAGAGTCTCATTTTCAGCTGGAGAAAATTATCACGTCAGGGAACAAGATGTGCCCACTATATATCAGCCTTTTTTTGGCAATTATCTTGTTACATAGAGGAACCATATGATTCCATTGCCTATATAATGCACATTTGTCACAGAGATTGTTGCTTACGGCCAAACCACCCTGAATATGTCTGACCTCGTCTGATCTCAGAAGCCAAGGAGGGTTGGGCCTGGTTAGTACTTTGATGAGAGACTGCTTGGGAATACCAGGTGCTGTAAGCGTTTTCTCTTCTCTCTACAACCTGCATGTCTTTTGTTGCAACGTCTGATCACCCTGTGACACATGAGGAAGTTGGTCATCTTCAGCTGCTGCTGCTTTGTTGGAAGACACGAAGTGATCTGAGAGTCTCAGTTTCAGCTGAAGAGAATAATCACGTCAGGGAAGAAGATGTGCCCACTACACATCAGCCTTTCTCAGCAATTATCTGGTTACATAGAGGAACCGTATGATTCCTGTACTAATATAATGCACTTTTGTCAGACACATTGTTGCTTACGGCCACACCACCCTGAACATACCCGCCCTCGTCTGATCTCGGAAGCCAAGCAGCGTTGAGCCTGCTTAGTACTTGGATGGGAGACTGCTTGGGAATACCAGGTGCTGTAAGTGTTTTCTCTTCTCTCTACAACCTGCATGTCTTTTGTTGCAACATCTGATCACCCTGTGACACACGAGGAAGTTGGTCATCTTCAGCTGCTCCTGCTTTGTTGGCTGACACAAAGTGATCTGAGAGTCTCAGTTTCAGTTGCAGAGAATGATCACATCAGAGAAGATGATTTGCCCGCTACACATCAGCCTTTCTCGGCAATTATCTGGTTGCATAGAGGAACCGTATGATTCCAGTACCTATATAATGCACATTTGTCACAGACATTGTTACTTACGGCCACACCACCCTGAATATGCCCGACCTCGTCTGATCTCAGAACCCAAGCAGGGTTGGGCCTTGTTAGTACTTGGATGGGAGACCGCTTGGGAATACCAGGTGCTGTAAGCTTTTTCTCTTCTCTCAACCACCTGCATGTCTTTTGTTGCAACGTCTGATCACCCTGTGACACATGAGGAAGTTGGTCATCTTCAGCTGCTGCTGCTTTGTTGGCAGACACGAAGTGATCTTAGAGTCTCATTTTCAGCTGGAGAAAATTATCACGTCAGGGAACAAGATGTGCCCACTATATATCAGCCTTTTTCGGCAATTATCTTGTTACATAGAGGAACCATATGATTCCATTGCCTATATAATGCACATTTGTCACAGAGATTGTTGCTTACGGCCAAACCACCCTGAATATGTCTGACCTCGTTTGATCTCAGAAGCCAAGGAGGGTTGGGCCTGGTTAGTACTTTGATGAGAGACCGCTTGGGAATACCAGGTGCTGTAAGCTTTTTCTCTTCTCTCTACCACCTGCATGTCTTTTGTTGCAACGTCTGATCGCCCTGTGACACATGAGGAAGTTGGTCATCTTCAGCTGCTGCTGCTTTGTTGGCAGACACAAAGTGATCTGAGAGTCTCAGTTTCAGTTGCAGAGAATGATCACATCAGAGAAGATGATTTACCCGCTACACATCAGCTTTTCTCGGCAATTATCTGGTTGCATAGAGGAACCGTATGATTCCAGTACCTATATAATGCACATTTGTCAGAGACATTGCTGCTTACGGCCACACCACCCGGAACATGCCTGACCTCGTCTGATCTCGGAAGCCAAGCAGGGTTGGGCCTGGTTAGTACTTGGATGGGAGACCGCTTGGGATTATCAGGTGATGTAAGCTTTTTCTCTTCTCTCAACCACCTGCATGTCTTTTGTTGCAACGTCTGATCACCCTGTGACACATGAGGAAGTTGGTCATCCTCATTTTCTGCTGCTTTGTTGGCAGACACGAAGTGATCTTAGAGTCTCATTTTCAGCTGGAGAAAATGATCACGTCAGGGAACAAGATGTGCCCACTACATATCAGCCTTTCTTGGCAATTATATGGTTGCATAGAGGAACCGTATGATTCCAGTACCTATATAATGCACATTTGTCACAGACATTGTTACTTACGGCCACACCACCCTGAATATGCCCAACCTCGTCTGATCTTGGAAGCCAAGCACGGTTGGGCCTGGTTAGTACTTGGATGGGAGACCGCTTGGGAATACCAGGTGCTGTAAGCTTTTTCTCTTCTCTCAACCACCTGCATGTCTTTTGTTGCAACGTCTGATCACCCTGTGACACATGAGGAAGTTGGTCATCTTCAGCTGCTGCTGCTTTGTTGGCAGACACGAAGTGATCTTAGAGTCTCATTTTCAGCTGGAGAAAATTATCACGTCAGGGAACAAGATGTGCCCACTATATATCAGCCTTTTTTTGGCAATTATCTTGTTACATAGAGGAACCATATGATTCCATTGCCTATATAATGCACATTTGTCACAGAGATTGTTGCTTACGGCCAAACCACCCTGAATATGTCTGACCTCGTCTGATCTCAGAAGCCAAGGAGGGTTGGGCCTGGTTAGTACTTTGATGAGAGACTGCTTGGGAATACCAGGTGCTGTAAGCTTTTTCTCTACTCTCTACCACCTTCATGTCTTTTGTGGCAACGTCTGATCCTCCTGTGACACATGAGGAAGTTGGTCATCTTCAGCTGCTTTTGCGTCTTTGTTGGCAGACACGAAGTGATCTGAGAGTGTCAATTTCAGCTGCAGAGAATAATCACATCAGGGAAGAAGATGTGCCCACTACAAGTCAGCCTTTCTGGGCAATTATCTGGTTACATAGAGGAAGTGTATGATTCCAGTACCTATATAATGCACATTTGTCACAGATATTGTTGCTTACAGCCACACCACCCTGAATAAGCCCGACCTTGTCTGATCTTGGAAGTCAAGCAGGTTTGGGCCTGGTTAGTACTTGGATGGAAGACTGCTTGGGAATACCAGGTGCTGTAAGCTTTTTCTCTTCTCTCTACCACCTGCATGTCTTTTGTTGCAACGTCTGATCACCCTGTGACACATGAGGAAGTTGGTCATCTTCAGCTGCTGCTGCTTTGTTGGCAGACACAAAGTGATCTGAGAGTCTCATTTTCAGCTGGAGAGAATTATCACGTCAGGGAAGAAGATGTGCCCACTACATATCAGCCTTTCTCGGCAATTATCTGGTTACATAGAGGAAGTGTATGATTCCATTGCCTATATAATGCACATTTGTCACAGAGATTGTTACTTACGGACAAACCACCCTGAATATGTCTGACCTTGTCTGATCTCGGAAGCCAAGGAGGGCTGGTTCTGGTTAGTACTTTGATGGGACACCGCTTGGGAATACCAGGTGATGTAATCTTTTTCTCTTCTCTCTACCACCTGCATGTATTTTGTTGCAACGTCTGATCGCCCTGTGACACATGAGGAAGTTGGTCATCTTCAGCTGCTGCTGCTTTGTTGGCAGACACGAAGTGATCTGAGAGTCTCATTTTCAGCTGGAGAGAATAATCACGTCAGGGAAGAAGATGTGTCCACTATTTATCAGCCTTTCTCTGCAATTATCTGGTTATATAGAGGAAACGTATGATTCCAGTACCTATACAATTTACATTTGTCAGAGACATTGTTGCTTACGGCCACACCACCCTGAATATGCCCGACCTCGTCTGATCTCGAAAGCCAAGCAGGGTTGTGCCTGGTTAGTACTTGGATGGGAGACTGCTTGGGATTATCAGGTGCTGTAAGCTTTTTCTCTTCTCTCAACCACCTGCATGTCTTTTGTTGCAACGTCTGATCACCCTGTGACACATGAGGAAGTTGGTCATCTTCATTTTCTGCTGCTTTGTTGGCAGACACGAAGTGATCTTAAAGTCTCATTTTCAGCTGGAGAAAATTATCACGTCAGGGAACAAGATGTGCCCACTACATATCAGCCTTTCTTGGCAATTATATGGTTGCATAGAGGAACCGTATGATTCCAGTACCTATATAATGCACATTTGTCACAAACATTGTTACTTACGGCCACACCACCCGGAATATGCCCAACCTCGTCTGATCTTGGAAGCCAAGCAGGGTTGGGCCTGGTTAGTACTTGGATGGGAGACCGCTTGGGAATACCAGGTGCTGTAAGCTTTTTCTCTTCTCTCAACCACCTGCATGTCTTTTGTTGCAACGTCTGATCACCCTGTGACACATGAGGAAGTTGGTCATCTTCAGCTGCTGCTGCTTTGTTGGCAGACACGAAGTGATCTTAGAGTCTCATTTTCAGCTGGAGAAAATTATCACGTCAGGGAACAAGATGTGCCCACTATATATCAGCCTTTTTCGGCAATTATCTTGTTACATAGAGGAACCATATGATTCCATTGCCTATATAATGCACATTTGTCACAGAGATTGTTGCTTACGGCCAAACCACCCTGAATATGTCTGACCTCGTTTGATCTCAGAAGCCAAGGAGGGTTGGGCCTGGTGAGTACTTTGATGAGAGACCGCTTGGGAATACCAGGTGCTGTAAGCTTTTTCTCTTCTCTCTACCACCTGCATGTCTTTTGTTGCAACGTCTGATCGCCCTGTGACACATGAGGAAGTTGGTCATCTTCAGCTGCTGCTGCTTTGTTGGCAGACACAAAGTGATCTGAGAGTCTCAGTTTCAGTTGCAGAGAATGATCACATCAGAGAAGATGATTTAGCCGCTACACATCAGCTTTTCTCGGCAATTATCTGGTTGCATAGAGGAACCGTATGATTCCAGTACCTATATAATGGACATTTGTCAGAGACATTGCTGCTTACGGCCACACCACCCGGAACATGCCTGACCTCGTCTGATCTCGGAAGCCAAGCAGGGTTGGGCCTGGTTAGTACTTGGATGGGAGACCGCTTGGGATTATCAGGTGATGTAAGCTTTTTCTCTTCTCTCAACCACCTGCATGTCTTTTGTTGCAACGTCTGATCACCCTGTGACACATGAGGAAGTTGGTCATCTTCATTTTCTGCTGCTTTGTTGGCAGACACGAAGTGATCTTAGAGTCTCATTTTCAGCTGGAGAAAATGATCACGTCAGGGAACAAGATGTGCCCACTACATATCAGCCTTTCTTGGCAATTATATGGTCTCATAGAGGAACCGTATGATTCCAGTACCTATATAATGCACATTTGTCACAGACATTGTTACTTACGGCCACACCACCCTGAATATGCCCAACCTCGTCTGATCTTGGAAGCCAAGCACGGTTGGGCCTGGTTAGTACTTGGATGGGAGACCGCTTGGGAATACCAGGTGCTGTAAGCTTTTTCTCTTCTCTCAACCACCTGCATGTCTTTTGTTGCAACGTCTGATCACCCTGTGACACATGAGGAAGTTGGTCATCTTCAGCTGCTGCTGCTTTGTTGGCAGACACGAAGTGATCTTAGAGTCTCATTTTCAGCTGGAGAAAATTATCACGTCAGGGAACAAGATTTGCCCACTATATATCAGCCTTTTTTTGGCAATTATCTTGTTACATAGAGGAACCATATGATTCCATTGCCTATATAATGCACATTTGTCACAGAGATTGTTGCTTACGGCCAAACCACCCTGAATATGTCTGACCTCGTCTGATCTCAGAAGCCAAGGAGGGTTGGGCCTGGTTAGTACTTTGATGAGAGACTGCTTGGGAATACCAGGTGCTGTAAGCGTTTTCTCTTCTCTCTACAACCTGCATGTCTTTTGTTGCAACGTCTGATCACCCTGTGACACATGAGGAAGTTGGTCATCTTCAGCTGCTGCTGCTTTGTTGGAAGACACGAAGTGATCTGAGAGTCTCAGTTTCAGCTGAAGAGAATAATCACGTCAGGGAAGAAGATGTGCCCACTACACATCAGCCTTTCTCAGCAATTATCTGGTTACATAGAGGAACCGTATGATTCCTGTACTAATATAATGCACTTTTGTCAGACACATTGTTGCTTACGGCCACACCACCCTGAACATACCCGCCCTCGTCTGATCTCGGAAGCCAAGCAGCGTTGAGCCTGCTTAGTACTTGGATGGGAGACTGCTTGGGAATACCAGGTGCTGTAAGTGTTTTCTCTTCTCTCTACAACCTGCATGTCTTTTGTTGCAACATCTGATCACCCTGTGACACATGAGGAAGTTGGTCATCTTCAGCTGCTCCTGCTTTGTTGGCTGACACAAAGTGATCTGAGAGTCTCAGTTTCAGTTGCAGAGAATGATCACATCAGAGAAGATGATTTGCCCGCTACACATCAGCCTTTCTCGGCAATTATCTGGTTGCATAGAGGAACCGTATGATTCCAGTACCTATATAATGCACATTTGTCACAGACATTGTTACTTACGGCCACACCACCCTGAATATGCCCGACCTCGTCTGATCTCAGAACCCAAGCAGGGTTGGGCCTTGTTAGTACTTGGATGGGAGACCGCTTGGGAATACCAGGTGCTGTAAGCTTTTTCTCTTCTCTCAACCACCTGCATGTCTTTTGTTGCAACGTCTGATCACCCTGTGACACATGAGGAAGTTGGTCATCTTCAGCTGCTGCTGCTTTGTTGGCAGACACGAAGTGATCTTAGAGTCTCATTTTCAGCTGGAGAAAATTATCACGTCAGGGAACAAGATGTGCCCACTATATATCAGCCTTTTTCGGCAATTATCTTGTTACATAGAGGAACCATATGATTCCATTGCCTATATAATGCACATTTGTCACAGAGATTGTTGCTTACGGCCAAACCACCCTGAATATGTCTGACCTCGTTTGATCTCAGAAGCCAAGGAGGGTTGGGCCTGGTTAGTACTTTGATGAGAGACCGCTTGGGAATACCAGGTGCTGTAAGCTTTTTCTCTTCTCTCTACCACCTGCATGTCTTTTGTTGCAACGTCTGATCGCCCTGTGACACATGAGGAAGTTGGTCATCTTCAGCTGCTGCTGCTTTGTTGGCAGACACAAAGTGATCTGAGAGTCTCAGTTTCAGTTGCAGAGAATGATCACATCAGAGAAGATGATTTACCCGCTACACATCAGCTTTTCTCGGCAATTATCTGGTTGCATAGAGGAACCGTATGATTCCAGTACCTATATAATGCACATTTGTCAGAGACATTGCTGCTTACGGCCACACCACCCGGAACATGCCTGACCTCGTCTGATCTCGGAAGCCAAGCAGGGTTGGGCCTGGTTAGTACTTGGATGGGAGACCGCTTGGGATTATCAGGTGATGTAAGCTTTTTCTCTTCTCTCAACCACCTGCATGTCTTTTGTTGCAACGTCTGATCACCCTGTGACACATGAGGAAGTTGGTCATCTTCATTTTCTGCTGCTTTGTTGGCAGACACGAAGTGATCTTAGAGTCTCATTTTCAGCTGGAGAAAATGATCACGTCAGGGAACAAGATGTGCCCACTACATATCAGCCTTTCTTGGCAATTATATGGTTGCATAGAGGAACCGTATGATTCCAGTACCTATATAATGCACATTTGTCACAGACATTGTTACTTACGGCCACACCACCCTGAATATGCCCAACCTCGTCTGATCTTGGAAGCCAAGCACGGTTGGAGCCTGGTTAGTACTTGGATGGGAGACCGCTTGGGAATACCAGGTGCTGTAAGCTTTTTCTCTTCTCTCAACCACCTGCATGTCTTTTGTTGCAACGTCTGATCACCCTGTGACACATGAGGAAGTTGGTCATCTTCAGCTGCTGCTGCTTTGTTGGCAGACACGAAGTGATCTTAGAGTCTCATTTTCAGCTGGAGAAAATTATCACGTCAGGGAACAAGATGTGCCCACTATATATCAGCCTTTTTTTGGCAATTATCTTGTTACATAGAGGAACCATATGATTCCATTGCCTATATAATGCACATTTGTCACAGAGATTGTTGCTTACGGCCAAACCACCCTGAATATGTCTGACCTCGTCTGATCTCAGAAGCCAAGGAGGGTTGGGCCTGGTTAGTACTTTGATGAGAGACTGCTTGGGAATACCAGGTGCTGTAAGCGTTTTCTCTTCTCTCTACAACCTGCATGTCTTTTGTTGCAACGTCTGATCACCCTGTGACACATGAGGAAGTTGGTCATCTTCAGCTGCTGCTGCTTTGTTGGAAGACACGAAGTGATCTGAGAGTCTCAGTTTCAGCTGAAGAGAATAATCACGTCAGGGAAGAAGATGTGCCCACTACACATCAGCCTTTCTCAGCAATTATCTGGTTACATAGAGGAACCGTATGATTCCTGTACTAATATAATGCACTTTTGTCAGAGACATTGCTGCTTACGGCCACACCACCCGGAACATGCCTGACCTCGTCTGATCTTGGAAGCCAAGCAGGGTTGGGCCTGGTTAGTACTTGCATGGGAGACCACTTGGGAATACCAGGTGCTGTAAGCTTTTTCTCTACTCTCTACCACCTTCATGTCTTTTGTGGCAACGTCTGATCCTCCTGTGACACATGAGGAAGTTGGTCATCTTCAGCTGCTTTTGCGTCTTTGTTGGCAGACACGAAGTGATCTGAGAGTGTCAATTTCAGCTGCAGAGAATAATCACATCAGGGAAGAAGATGTGCCCACTACAAGTCAGCCTTTCTGGGCAATTATCTGGTTACATAGAGGAAGTGTATGATTCCAGTACCTATATAATGCACATTTGTCACAGATATTGTTGCTTACGGCCACACCACCCTGAATAAGCCCGACCTTGTCTGATCTTGGAAGTCAAGCAGGTTTGGGCCTGGTTAGTACTTGGATGGAAGACTGCTTGAGAATACCAGGTGCTGTAAGCTTTTTCTCTTCTCTCTACCACCTGCATGTCTTTTGTTGCAACGTCTGATCACCCTGTGACACATGAGGAAGTTGGTCATCTTCAGCTGCTGCTGCTTTGTTGGCAGACACAAAGTGATCTGAGAGTCTCATTTTCAGCTGGAGAGAATTATCACGTCAGGGAAGAAGATGTGCCCACTACATATCAGCCTTTCTCGGCAATTATCTGGTTACATAGAGGAAGTGTATGATTCCATTGCCTATATAATGCACATTTGTCACAGAGATTGTTACTTACGGACAAACCACCCTGAATATGTCTGACCTTGTCTGATCTCGGAAGCCAAGGAGGGCTGGTTCTGGTTAGTACTTTGATGGGACACCGCTTGGGAATACCAGGTGATGTAATCTTTTTCTCTTCTCTCTACCACCTGCATGTATTTTGTTGCAACGTCTGATCGCCCTGTGACACATGAGGAAGTTGGTCATCTTCAGCTGCTGCTGCTTTGTTGGCAGACACGAAGTGATCTGAGAGTCTCATTTTCAGCTGGAGAGAATAATCACGTCAGGGAAGAAGATGTGTCCACTATTTATCAGCCTTTCTCTGCAATTATCTGGTTATATAGAGGAAACGTATGATTCCAGTACCTATACAATTTACATTTGTCAGAGACATTGTTGCTTACGGCCACACCACCCTGAATATGCCCGACCTCGTCTGATCTCGAAAGCCAAGCAGGGTTGTGCCTGGTTAGTACTTGGATGGGAGACCGCTTGGGATTATCAGGTGCTGTAAGCTTTTTCTCTTCTCTCAACCACCTGCATGTCTTTTGTTGCAACGTCTGATCACCCTGTGACACATGAGGAAGTTGGTCATCTTCATTTTCTGCTGCTTTGTTGGCAGACACGAAGTGATCTTAAAGTCTCATTTTCAGCTGGAGAAAATTATCACGTCAGGGAACAAGATGTGCCCACTACATATCAGCCTTTCTTGGCAATTATATGGTTGCATAGAGGAACCGTATGATTCCAGTACCTATATAATGCACATTTGTCACAAACATTGTTACTTACGGCCACACCACCCGGAATATGCCCAACCTTGTCTGATCTTGGAAGCCAAGCAGGGTGGGGCCTGGTTAGTACTTGAATGGGAGACCGCTTGGGAATACCAGGTGCTGTAAGCTTTTTCTCTTCTCTCAACCACCTGCATGTCTTTTGTTGCAACGTCTGATCACCCTGTGACACATGAGGAAGTTGGTCATCTTCAGCTGCTGCTGCTTTGTTGGCAGACACGAAGTGATCTTAGAGTCTCATTTTCAGCTGGAGAAAATTATCACGTCAGGGAACAAGATGTGCCCACTATATATCAGCCTTTTTCGGCAATTATCTTGTTACATAGAGGAACCATATGATTCCATTGCCTATATAATGCACATTTGTCACAGAGATTGTTGCTTACGGCCAAACCACCCTGAATATGTCTGACCTCGTTTGATCTCAGAAGCCAAGGAGGGTTGGGCCTGGTTAGTACTTTGATGAGAGACCGCTTGGGAATACCAGGTGCTGTAAGCTTTTTCTCTTCTCTCTACCACCTGCATGTCTTTTGTTGCAACGTCTGATCGCCCTGTGACACATGAGGAAGTTGGTCATCTTCAGCTGCTGCTGCTTTGTTGGCAGACACAAAGTGATCTGAGAGTCTCAGTTTCAGTTGCAGAGAATGATCACATCAGAGAAGATGATTTACCCGCTACACATCAGCTTTTCTCGGCAATTATCTGGTTGCATAGAGGAACCGTATGATTCCAGTACCTATATAATGCACATTTGTCAGAGACATTGCTGCTTACGGCCACACCACCCGGAACATGCCTGACCTCGTCTGATCTCGGAAGCCAAGCAGGGTTGGGCCTGGTTAGTACTTGGATGGGAGACCGCTTGGGATTATCAGGTGATGTAAGCTTTTTCTCTTCTCTCAACCACCTGCATGTCTTTTGTTGCAACGTCTGATCACCCTGTGACACATGAGGAAGTTGGTCATCTTCATTTTCTGCTACTTTGTTGGCAGACACGAAGTGATCTTAGAGTCTCATTTTCAGCTGGAGAAAATGATCACGTCAGGGAACAAGATGTGCCCACTACATATCAGCCTTTCTTGGCAATTATATGGTTGCATAGAGGAACCGTATGATTCCAGTACCTATATAATGCACATTTGTCACAAACATTGTTACTTACGGCCACACCACCCGGAATATGCCCAACCTCGTCTGATCTTGGAAGCCAAGCAGGGTGGGGCCTGGTTAGTACTTGGATGGGAGACCGCTTGGGAATACCAGGTGCTGTAAGCTTTTTCTCTTCTCTCAACCACCTGCATGTCTTTTGTTGCAACGTCTGATCACCCTGTGACACATGAGGAAGTTGGTCATCTTCAGCTGCTGCTGCTTTGTTGGCAGACACGAAGTGATCTTAGAGTCTCATTTTCAGCTGGAGAAAATTATCACGTCAGGGAACAAGATGTGCCCACTATATATCAGCCTTTTTCGGCAATTATCTTGTTACATAGAGGAACCATATGATTCCATTGCCTATATAATGCACATTTGTCACAGAGATTGTTGCTTACGGCCAAACCACCCTGAATATGTCTGACCTCGTTTGATCTCAGAAGCCAAGGAGGGTTGGGCCTGGTTAGTACTTTGATGAGAGACCGCTTGGGAATACCAGGTGCTGTAAGCTTTTTCTCTTCTCTCTACCACCTGCATGTCTTTTGTTGCAACGTCTGATCGCCCTGTGACACATGAGGAAGTTGGTCATCTTCAGCTGCTGCTGCTTTGTTGGCAGACACAAAGTGATCTGAGAGTCTCAGTTTCAGTTGCAGAGAATGATCACATCAGAGAAGATGATTTACCCGCTACACATCAGCTTTTCTCGGCAATTATCTGGTTGCATAGAGGAACCGTATGATTCCAGTACCTATATAATGCACATTTGTCAGAGACATTGCTGCTTACGGCCACACCACCCGGAACATGCCTGACCTCGTCTGATCTCGGAAGCCAAGCAGGGTTGGGCCTGGTTAGTACTTGGATGGGAGACCGCTTGGGATTATCAGGTGATGTAAGCTTTTTCTCTTCTCTCAACCACCTGCATGTCTTTTGTTGCAACGTCTGATCACCCTGTGACACATGAGGAAGTTGGTCATCCTCATTTTCTGCTGCTTTGTTGGCAGACACGAAGTGATCTTAGAGTCTCATTTTCAGCTGGAGAAAATGATCACGTCAGGGAACAAGATGTGCCCACTACATATCAGCCTTTCTTGGCAATTATATGGTTGCATAGAGGAACCGTATGATTCCAGTACCTATATAATGCACATTTGTCACAAACATTGTTACTTACGGCCACACCACCCGGAATATGCCCAACCTTGTCTGATCTTGGAAGCCAAGCAGGGTGGGGCCTGGTTAGTACTTGAATGGGAGACCGCTTGGGAATACCAGGTGCTGTAAGCTTTTTCTCTTCTCTCAACCACCTGCATGTCTTTTGTTGCAACGTCTGATCACCCTGTGACACATGAGGAAGTTGGTCATCTTCAGCTGCTGCTGCTTTGTTGGCAGACACGAAGTGATCTTAGAGTCTCAGTTTCAGCTGGAGAAAATTATCACGTCAGGGAACAAGATGTGCCCACTATATATCAGCCTTTTTCGGCAATTATCTTGTTACATAGAGGAACCATATGATTCCATTGCCTATATAATGCACATTTGTCACAGAGATTGTTGCTTACGGCCAAACCACCCTGAATATGTCTGACCTCGTTTGATCTCAGAAGCCAAGGAGGGTTGGGCCTGGTTAGTACTTTGATGAGAGACCGCTTGGGAATACCAGGTGCTGTAAGCTTTTTCTCTTCTCTCTACCACCTGCATGTCTTTTGTTGCAACGTCTGATCGCCCTGTGACACATGAGGAAGTTGGTCATCTTCAGCTGCTGCTGCTTTGTTGGCAGACACAAAGTGATCTGAGAGTCTCAGTTTCAGTTGCAGAGAATGATCACATCAGAGAAGATGATTTACCCGCTACACATCAGCTTTTCTCGGCAATTATCTGGTTGCATAGAGGAACCGTATGATTCCAGTACCTATATAATGCACATTTGTCAGAGACATTGCTGCTTACGGCCACACCACCCGGAACATGCCTGACCTCGTCTGATCTCGGAAGCCAAGCAGGGTTGGGCCTGGTTAGTACTTGGATGGGAGACCGCTTGGGATTATCAGGTGATGTAAGCTTTTTCTCTTCTCTCAACCACCTGCATGTCTTTTGTTGCAACGTCTGATCACCCTGTGACACATGAGGAAGTTGGTCATCTTCATTTTCTGCTACTTTGTTGGCAGACACGAAGTGATCTTAGAGTCTCATTTTCAGCTGGAGAAAATGATCACGTCAGGGAACAAGATGTGCCCACTACATATCAGCCTTTCTTGGCAATTATATGGTTGCATAGAGGAACCGTATGATTCCAGTACCTATATAATGCACATTTGTCACAAACATTGTTACTTACGGCCACACCACCCGGAATATGCCCAACCTCGTCTGATCTTGGAAGCCAAGCAGGGTGGGGCCTGGTTAGTACTTGGATGGGAGACCGCTTGGGAATACCAGGTGCTGTAAGCTTTTTCTCTTCTCTCAACCACCTGCATGTCTTTTGTTGCAACGTCTGATCACCCTGTGACACATGAGGAAGTTGGTCATCTTCAGCTGCTGCTGCTTTGTTGGCAGACACGAAGTGATCTTAGAGTCTCATTTTCAGCTGGAGAAAATTATCACGTCAGGGAACAAGATGTGCCCACTATATATCAGCCTTTTTCGGCAATTATCTTGTTACATAGAGGAACCATATGATTCCATTGCCTATATAATGCACATTTGTCACAGAGATTGTTGCTTACGGCCAAACCACCCTGAATATGTCTGACCTCGTTTGATCTCAGAAGCCAAGGAGGGTTGGGCCTGGTTAGTACTTTGATGAGAGACCGCTTGGGAATACCAGGTGCTGTAAGCTTTTTCTCTTCTCTCTACCACCTGCATGTCTTTTGTTGCAACGTCTGATCGCCCTGTGACACATGAGGAAGTTGGTCATCTTCAGCTGCTGCTGCTTTGTTGGCAGACACAAAGTGATCTGAGAGTCTCAGTTTCAGTTGCAGAGAATGATCACATCAGAGAAGATGATTTACCCGCTACACATCAGCTTTTCTCGGCAATTATCTGGTTGCATAGAGGAACCGTATGATTCCAGTACCTATATAATGCACATTTGTCAGAGACATTGCTGCTTACGGCCACACCACCCGGAACATGCCTGACCTCGTCTGATCTCGGAAGCCAAGCAGGGTTGGGCCTGGTTAGTACTTGGATGGGAGACCGCTTGGGATTATCAGGTGATGTAAGCTTTTTCTCTTCTCTCAACCACCTGCATGTCTTTTGTTGCAACGTCTGATCACCCTGTGACACATGAGGAAGTTGGTCATCCTCATTTTCTGCTGCTTTGTTGGCAGACACGAAGTGATCTTAGAGTCTCATTTTCAGCTGGAGAAAATGATCACGTCAGGGAACAAGATGTGCCCACTACATATCAGCCTTTCTTGGCAATTATATGGTTGCATAGAGGAACCGTATGATTCCAGTACCTATATAATGCACATTTGTCACAGACATTGTTACTTACGGCCACACCACCCTGAATATGCCCAACCTCGTCTGATCTTGGAAGCCAAGCACGGTTGGGCCTGGTTAGTACTTGGATGGGAGACCGCTTGGGAATACCAGGTGCTGTAAGCTTTTTCTCTTCTCTCAACCACCTGCATGTCTTTTGTTGCAACGTCTGATCACCCTGTGACACATGAGGAAGTTGGTCATCTTCAGCTGCTGCTGCTTTGTTGGCAGACACGAAGTGATCTTAGAGTCTCATTTTCAGCTGGAGAAAATTATCACGTCAGGGAACAAGATGTGCCCACTATATATCAGCCTTTTTTTGGCAATTATCTTGTTACATAGAGGAACCATATGATTCCATTGCCTATATAATGCACATTTGTCACAGAGATTGTTGCTTACGGCCAAACCACCCTGAATATGTCTGACCTCGTCTGATCTCAGAAGCCAAGGAGGGTTGGGCCTGGTTAGTACTTTGATGAGAGACTGCTTGGGAATACCAGGTGCTGTAAGCTTTTTCTCTACTCTCTACCACCTTCATGTCTTTTGTGGCAACGTCTGATCCTCCTGTGACACATGAGGAAGTTGGTCATCTTCAGCTGCTTTTGCGTCTTTGTTGGCAGACACGAAGTGATCTGAGAGTGTCAATTTCAGCTGCAGAGAATAATCACATCAGGGAAGAAGATGTGCCCACTACAAGTCAGCCTTTCTGGGCAATTATCTGGTTACATAGAGGAAGTGTATGATTCCAGTACCTATATAATGCACATTTGTCACAGATATTGTTGCTTACAGCCACACCACCCTGAATAAGCCCGACCTTGTCTGATCTTGGAAGTCAAGCAGGTTTGGGCCTGGTTAGTACTTGGATGGAAGACTGCTTGGGAATACCAGGTGCTGTAAGCTTTTTCTCTTCTCTCTACCACCTGCATGTCTTTTGTTGCAACGTCTGATCACCCTGTGACACATGAGGAAGTTGGTCATCTTCAGCTGCTGCTGCTTTGTTGGCAGACACAAAGTGATCTGAGAGTCTCATTTTCAGCTGGAGAGAATTATCACGTCAGGGAAGAAGATGTGCCCACTACATATCAGCCTTTCTCGGCAATTATCTGGTTACATAGAGGAAGTGTATGATTCCATTGCCTATATAATGCACATTTGTCACAGAGATTGTTACTTACGGACAAACCACCCTGAATATGTCTGACCTTGTCTGATCTCGGAAGCCAAGGAGGGCTGGTTCTGGTTAGTACTTTGATGGGACACCGCTTGGGAATACCAGGTGATGTAATCTTTTTCTCTTCTCTCTACCACCTGCATGTATTTTGTTGCAACGTCTGATCGCCCTGTGACACATGAGGAAGTTGGTCATCTTCAGCTGCTGCTGCTTTGTTGGCAGACACGAAGTGATCTGAGAGTCTCATTTTCAGCTGGAGAGAATAATCACGTCAGGGAAGAAGATGTGTCCACTATTTATCAGCCTTTCTCTGCAATTATCTGGTTATATAGAGGAAACGTATGATTCCAGTACCTATACAATTTACATTTGTCAGAGACATTGTTGCTTACGGCCACACCACCCTGAATATGCCCGACCTCGTCTGATCTCGAAAGCCAAGCAGGGTTGTGCCTGGTTAGTACTTGGATGGGAGACTGCTTGGGATTATCAGGTGCTGTAAGCTTTTTCTCTTCTCTCAACCACCTGCATGTCTTTTGTTGCAACGTCTGATCACCCTGTGACACATGAGGAAGTTGGTCATCTTCATTTTCTGCTGCTTTGTTGGCAGACACGAAGTGATCTTAAAGTCTCATTTTCAGCTGGAGAAAATTATCACGTCAGGGAACAAGATGTGCCCACTACATATCAGCCTTTCTTGGCAATTATATGGTTGCATAGAGGAACCGTATGATTCCAGTACCTATATAATGCACATTTGTCACAAACATTGTTACTTACGGCCACACCACCCGGAATATGCCCAACCTCGTCTGATCTTGGAAGCCAAGCAGGGTTGGGCCTGGTTAGTACTTGGATGGGAGACCGCTTGGGAATACCAGGTGCTGTAAGCTTTTTCTCTTCTCTCAACCACCTGCATGTCTTTTGTTGCAACGTCTGATCACCCTGTGACACATGAGGAAGTTGGTCATCTTCAGCTGCTGCTGCTTTGTTGGCAGACACGAAGTGATCTTAGAGTCTCATTTTCAGCTGGAGAAAATTATCACGTCAGGGAACAAGATGTGCCCACTACAGATCAGCCTTTCTCAGCAATTATCTTGTTACATAGAGGAACCATATGATTCCATTGCCTATATAATGCACATTTGTCACAGAGATTGTTGCTTACGGCCAAACCACCCTGAATATGTCTGACCTCGTTTGATCTCAGAAGCCAAGGAGGGTTGGGCCTGGTGAGTACTTTGATGAGAGACCGCTTGGGAATACCAGGTGCTGTAAGCTTTTTCTCTTCTCTCTACCACCTGCATGTCTTTTGTTGCAACGTCTGATCGCCCTGTGACACATGAGGAAGTTGGTCATCTTCAGCTGCTGCTGCTTTGTTGGCAGACACAAAGTGATCTGAGAGTCTCAGTTTCAGTTGCAGAGAATGATCACATCAGAGAAGATGATTTACCCGCTACACATCAGCTTTTCTCGGCAATTATCTGGTTGCATAGAGGAACCGTATGATTCCAGTACCTATATAATGCACATTTGTCAGAGACATTGCTGCTTACGGCCACACCACCCGGAACATGCCTGACCTCGTCTGATCTCGGAAGCCAAGCAGGGTTGGGCCTGGTTAGTACTTGGATGGGAGACCGCTTGGGATTATCAGGTGATGTAAGCTTTTTCTCTTCTCTCAACCACCTGCATGTCTTTTGTTGCAACGTCTGATCACCCTGTGACACATGAGGAAGTTGGTCATCTTCATTTTCTGCTGCTTTGTTGGCAGACACGAAGTGATCTTAGAGTCTCATTTTCAGCTGGAGAAAATGATCACGTCAGGGAACAAGATGTGCCCACTACATATCAGCCTTTCTTGGCAATTATATGGTTGCATAGAGGAACCGTATGATTCCAGTACCTATATAATGCACATTTGTCACAGACATTGTTACTTACGGCCACACCACCCTGAATATGCCCAACCTCGTCTGATCTTGGAAGCCAAGCACGGTTGGGCCTGGTTAGTACTTGGATGGGAGACCGCTTGGGAATACCAGGTGCTGTAAGCTTTTTCTCTTCTCTCAACCACCTGCATGTCTTTTGTTGCAACGTCTGATCACCCTGTGACACATGAGGAAGTTGGTCATCTTCAGCTGCTGCTGCTTTGTTGGCAGACACGAAGTGATCTTAGAGTCTCATTTTCAGCTGGAGAAAATTATCACGTCAGGGAACAAGATGTGCCCACTATATATCAGCCTTTTTTTGGCAATTATCTTGTTACATAGAGGAACCATATGATTCCATTGCCTATATAATGCACATTTGTCACAGAGATTGTTGCTTACGGCCAAACCACCCTGAATATGTCTGACCTCGTCTGATCTCAGAAGCCAAGGAGGGTTGGGCCTGGTTAGTACTTTGATGAGAGACTGCTTGGGAATACCAGGTGCTGTAAGCGTTTTCTCTTCTCTCTACAACCTGCATGTCTTTTGTTGCAACGTCTGATCACCCTGTGACACATGAGGAAGTTGGTCATCTTCAGCTGCTGCTGCTTTGTTGGAAGACACGAAGTGATCTGAGAGTCTCAGTTTCAGCTGAAGAGAATAATCACGTCAGGGAAGAAGATGTGCCCACTACACATCAGCCTTTCTCAGCAATTATCTGGTTACATAGAGGAACCGTATGATTCCTGTACTAATATAATGCACTTTTGTCAGACACATTGTTGCTTACGGCCACACCACCCTGAACATACCCGCCCTCGTCTGATCTCGGAAGCCAAGCAGCGTTGAGCCTGCTTAGTACTTGGATGGGAGACTGCTTGGGAATACCAGGTGCTGTAAGTGTTTTCTCTTCTCTCTACAACCTGCATGTCTTTTGTTGCAACATCTGATCACCCTGTGACACATGAGGAAGTTGGTCATCTTCAGCTGCTCCTGCTTTGTTGGCTGACACAAAGTGATCTGAGAGTCTCAGTTTCAGTTGCAGAGAATGATCACATCAGAGAAGATGATTTGCCCGCTACACATCAGCCTTTCTCGGCAATTATCTGGTTGCATAGAGGAACCGTATGATTCCAGTACCTATATAATGCACATTTGTCACAGACATTGTTACTTACGGCCACACCACCCTGAATATGCCCGACCTCGTCTGATCTCAGAACCCAAGCAGGGTTGGGCCTTGTTAGTACTTGGATGGGAGACCGCTTGGGAATACCAGGTGCTGTAAGCTTTTTCTCTTCTCTCAACCACCTGCATGTCTTTTGTTGCAACGTCTGATCACCCTGTGACACATGAGGAAGTTGGTCATCTTCAGCTGCTGCTGCTTTGTTGGCAGACACGAAGTGATCTTAGAGTCTCATTTTCAGCTGGAGAAAATTATCACGTCAGGGAACAAGATGTGCCCACTATATATCAGCCTTTTTCGGCAATTATCTTGTTACATAGAGGAACCATATGATTCCATTGCCTATATAATGCACATTTGTCACAGAGATTGTTGCTTACGGCCAAACCACCCTGAATATGTCTGACCTCGTTTGATCTCAGAAGCCAAGGAGGGTTGGGCCTGGTTAGTACTTTGATGAGAGACCGCTTGGGAATACCAGGTGCTGTAAGCTTTTTCTCTTCTCTCTACCACCTGCATGTCTTTTGTTGCAACGTCTGATCGCCCTGTGACACATGAGGAAGTTGGTCATCTTCAGCTGCTGCTGCTTTGTTGGCAGACACAAAGTGATCTGAGAGTCTCAGTTTCAGTTGCAGAGAATGATCACATCAGAGAAGATGATTTACCCGCTACACATCAGCTTTTCTCGGCAATTATCTGGTTGCATAGAGGAACCGTATGATTCCAGTACCTATATAATGCACATTTGTCAGAGACATTGCTGCTTACGGCCACACCACCCGGAACATGCCTGACCTCGTCTGATCTCGGAAGCCAAGCAGGGTTGGGCCTGGTTAGTACTTGGATGGGAGACCGCTTGGGATTATCAGGTGATGTAAGCTTTTTCTCTTCTCTCAACCACCTGCATGTCTTTTGTTGCAACGTCTGATCACCCTGTGACACATGAGGAAGTTGGTCATCTTCATTTTCTGCTGCTTTGTTGGCAGACACGAAGTGATCTTAGAGTCTCATTTTCAGCTGGAGAAAATGATCACGTCAGGGAACAAGATGTGCCCACTACATATCAGCCTTTCTTGGCAATTATATGGTTGCATAGAGGAACCGTATGATTCCAGTACCTATATAATGCACATTTGTCACAGACATTGTTACTTACGGCCACACCACCCTGAATATGCCCAACCTCGTCTGATCTTGGAAGCCAAGCACGGTTGGAGCCTGGTTAGTACTTGGATGGGAGACCGCTTGGGAATACCAGGTGCTGTAAGCTTTTTCTCTTCTCTCAACCACCTGCATGTCTTTTGTTGCAACGTCTGATCACCCTGTGACACATGAGGAAGTTGGTCATCTTCAGCTGCTGCTGCTTTGTTGGCAGACACGAAGTGATCTTAGAGTCTCATTTTCAGCTGGAGAAAATTATCACGTCAGGGAACAAGATGTGCCCACTATATATCAGCCTTTTTTTGGCAATTATCTTGTTACATAGAGGAACCATATGATTCCATTGCCTATATAATGCACATTTGTCACAGAGATTGTTGCTTACGGCCAAACCACCCTGAATATGTCTGACCTCGTCTGATCTCAGAAGCCAAGGAGGGTTGGGCCTGGTTAGTACTTTGATGAGAGACTGCTTGGGAATACCAGGTGCTGTAAGCGTTTTCTCTTCTCTCTACAACCTGCATGTCTTTTGTTGCAACGTCTGATCACCCTGTGACACATGAGGAAGTTGGTCATCTTCAGCTGCTGCTGCTTTGTTGGAAGACACGAAGTGATCTGAGAGTCTCAGTTTCAGCTGAAGAGAATAATCACGTCAGGGAAGAAGATGTGCCCACTACACATCAGCCTTTCTCAGCAATTATCTGGTTACATAGAGGAACCGTATGATTCCTGTACTAATATAATGCACTTTTGTCAGAGACATTGCTGCTTACGGCCACACCACCCGGAACATGCCTGACCTCGTCTGATCTTGGAAGCCAAGCAGGGTTGGGCCTGGTTAGTACTTGCATGGGAGACCACTTGGGAATACCAGGTGCTGTAAGCTTTTTCTCTACTCTCTACCACCTTCATGTCTTTTGTGGCAACGTCTGATCCTCCTGTGACACATGAGGAAGTTGGTCATCTTCAGCTGCTTTTGCGTCTTTGTTGGCAGACACGAAGTGATCTGAGAGTGTCAATTTCAGCTGCAGAGAATAATCACATCAGGGAAGAAGATGTGCCCACTACAAGTCAGCCTTTCTGGGCAATTATCTGGTTACATAGAGGAAGTGTATGATTCCAGTACCTATATAATGCACATTTGTCACAGATATTGTTGCTTACGGCCACACCACCCTGAATAAGCCTGATCTTGGAAGTCAAGCAGGTTTGGGCCTGGTTAGTACTTGGATGGAAGACTGCTTGAGAATACCAGGTGCTGTAAGCTTTTTCTCTTCTCTCTACCACCTGCATGTCTTTTGTTGCAACGTCTGATCACCCTGTGACACATGAGGAAGTTGGTCATCTTCAGCTGCTGCTGCTTTGTTGGCAGACACAAAGTGATCTGAGAGTCTCATTTTCAGCTGGAGAGAATTATCACGTCAGGGAAGAAGATGTGCCCACTACATATCAGCCTTTCTCGGCAATTATCTGGTTACATAGAGGAAGTGTATGATTCCATTGCCTATATAATGCACATTTGTCACAGAGATTGTTACTTACGGACAAACCACCCTGAATATGTCTGACCTTGTCTGATCTCGGAAGCCAAGGAGGGCTGGTTCTGGTTAGTACTTTGATGGGACACCGCTTGGGAATACCAGGTGATGTAATCTTTTTCTCTTCTCTCTACCACCTGCATGTATTTTGTTGCAACGTCTGATCGCCCTGTGACACATGAGGAAGTTGGTCATCTTCAGCTGCTGCTGCTTTGTTGGCAGACACGAAGTGATCTGAGAGTCTCATTTTCAGCTGGAGAGAATAATCACGTCAGGGAAGAAGATGTGTCCACTATTTATCAGCCTTTCTCTGCAATTATCTGGTTATATAGAGGAAACGTATGATTCCAGTACCTATACAATTTACATTTGTCAGAGACATTGTTGCTTACGGCCACACCACCCTGAATATGCCCGACCTCGTCTGATCTCGAAAGCCAAGCAGGGTTGTGCCTGGTTAGTACTTGGATGGGAGACCGCTTGGGATTATCAGGTGCTGTAAGCTTTTTCTCTTCTCTCAACCACCTGCATGTCTTTTGTTGCAACGTCTGATCACCCTGTGACACATGAGGAAGTTGGTCATCTTCATTTTCTGCTGCTTTGTTGGCAGACACGAAGTGATCTTAAAGTCTCATTTTCAGCTGGAGAAAATTATCACGTCAGGGAACAAGATGTGCCCACTACATATCAGCCTTTCTTGGCAATTATATGGTTGCATAGAGGAACCGTATGATTCCAGTACCTATATAATGCACATTTGTCACAAACATTGTTACTTACGGCCACACCACCCGGAATATGCCCAACCTTGTCTGATCTTGGAAGCCAAGCAGGGTGGGGCCTGGTTAGTACTTGAATGGGAGACCGCTTGGGAATACCAGGTGCTGTAAGCTTTTTCTCTTCTCTCAACCACCTGCATGTCTTTTGTTGCAACGTCTGATCACCCTGTGACACATGAGGAAGTTGGTCATCTTCAGCTGCTGCTGCTTTGTTGGCAGACACGAAGTGATCTTAGAGTCTCATTTTCAGCTGGAGAAAATTATCACGTCAGGGAACAAGATGTGCCCACTATATATCAGCCTTTTTCGGCAATTATCTTGTTACATAGAGGAACCATATGATTCCATTGCCTATATAATGCACATTTGTCACAGAGATTGTTGCTTACGGCCAAACCACCCTGAATATGTCTGACCTCGTTTGATCTCAGAAGCCAAGGAGGGTTGGGCCTGGTTAGTACTTTGATGAGAGACCGCTTGGGAATACCAGGTGCTGTAAGCTTTTTCTCTTCTCTCTACCACCTGCATGTCTTTTGTTGCAACGTCTGATCGCCCTGTGACACATGAGGAAGTTGGTCATCTTCAGCTGCTGCTGCTTTGTTGGCAGACACAAAGTGATCTGAGAGTCTCAGTTTCAGTTGCAGAGAATGATCACATCAGAGAAGATGATTTACCCGCTACACATCAGCTTTTCTCGGCAATTATCTGGTTGCATAGAGGAACCGTATGATTCCAGTACCTATATAATGCACATTTGTCAGAGACATTGCTGCTTACGGCCACACCACCCGGAACATGCCTGACCTCGTCTGATCTCGGAAGCCAAGCAGGGTTGGGCCTGGTTAGTACTTGGATGGGAGACCGCTTGGGATTATCAGGTGATGTAAGCTTTTTCTCTTCTCTCAACCACCTGCATGTCTTTTGTTGCAACGTCTGATCACCCTGTGACACATGAGGAAGTTGGTCATCTTCATTTTCTGCTACTTTGTTGGCAGACACGAAGTGATCTTAGAGTCTCATTTTCAGCTGGAGAAAATGATCACGTCAGGGAACAAGATGTGCCCACTACATATCAGCCTTTCTTGGCAATTATATGGTTGCATAGAGGAACCGTATGATTCCAGTACCTATATAATGCACATTTGTCACAAACATTGTTACTTACGGCCACACCACCCGGAATATGCCCAACCTCGTCTGATCTTGGAAGCCAAGCAGGGTGGGGCCTGGTTAGTACTTGGATGGGAGACCGCTTGGGAATACCAGGTGCTGTAAGCTTTTTCTCTTCTCTCAACCACCTGCATGTCTTTTGTTGCAACGTCTGATCACCCTGTGACACATGAGGAAGTTGGTCATCTTCAGCTGCTGCTGCTTTGTTGGCAGACACGAAGTGATCTTAGAGTCTCATTTTCAGCTGGAGAAAATTATCACGTCAGGGAACAAGATGTGCCCACTATATATCAGCCTTTTTCGGCAATTATCTTGTTACATAGAGGAACCATATGATTCCATTGCCTATATAATGCACATTTGTCACAGAGATTGTTGCTTACGGCCAAACCACCCTGAATATGTCTGACCTCGTTTGATCTCAGAAGCCAAGGAGGGTTGGGCCTGGTTAGTACTTTGATGAGAGACCGCTTGGGAATACCAGGTGCTGTAAGCTTTTTCTCTTCTCTCTACCACCTGCATGTCTTTTGTTGCAACGTCTGATCGCCCTGTGACACATGAGGAAGTTGGTCATCTTCAGCTGCTGCTGCTTTGTTGGCAGACACAAAGTGATCTGAGAGTCTCAGTTTCAGTTGCAGAGAATGATCACATCAGAGAAGATGATTTACCCGCTACACATCAGCTTTTCTCGGCAATTATCTGGTTGCATAGAGGAACCGTATGATTCCAGTACCTATATAATGCACATTTGTCAGAGACATTGCTGCTTACGGCCACACCACCCGGAACATGCCTGACCTCGTCTGATCTCGGAAGCCAAGCAGGGTTGGGCCTGGTTAGTACTTGGATGGGAGACCGCTTGGGATTATCAGGTGATGTAAGCTTTTTCTCTTCTCTCAACCACCTGCATGTCTTTTGTTGCAACGTCTGATCACCCTGTGACACATGAGGAAGTTGGTCATCTTCATTTTCTGCTACTTTGTTGGCAGACACGAAGTGATCTTAGAGTCTCATTTTCAGCTGGAGAAAATGATCACGTCAGGGAACAAGATGTGCCCACTACATATCAGCCTTTCTTGGCAATTATATGGTTGCATAGAGGAACCGTATGATTCCAGTACCTATATAATGCACATTTGTCACAGACATTGTTACTTACGGCCACACCACCCTGAATATGCCCAACCTCGTCTGATCTTGGAAGCCAAGCACGGTTGGGCCTGGTTAGTACTTGGATGGGAGACCGCTTGGGAATACCAGGTGCTGTAAGCTTTTTCTCTTCTCTCAACCACCTTCATGTCTTTTGTTGCAACGTCTGATCACCCTGTGACACATGAGGAAGTTGGTCATCTTCAGCTGCTGCTGCTTTGTTGGCAGACACGAAGTGATCTTAGAGTCTCATTTTCAGCTGGAGAAAATTATCACGTCAGGGAACAAGATGTGCCCACTATATATCAGCCTTTTTTTGGCAATTATCTTGTTACATAGAGGAACCATATGATTCCATTGCCTATATAATGCACATTTGTCACAGAGATTGTTGCTTACGGCCAAACCACCCTGAATATGTCTGACCTCGTCTGATCTCAGAAGCCAAGGAGGGTTGGGCCTGGTTAGTACTTTGATGAGAGACTGCTTGGGAATACCAGGTGCTGTAAGCGTTTTCTCTTCTCTCTACAACCTGCATGTCTTTTGTTGCAACGTCTGATCACCCTGTGACACATGAGGAAGTTGGTCATCTTCAGCTGCTGCTGCTTTGTTGGAAGACACGAAGTGATCTGAGAGTCTCAGTTTCAGCTGAAGAGAATAATCACGTCAGGGAAGAAGATGTGCCCACTACACATCAGCCTTTCTCAGCAATTATCTGGTTACATAGAGGAACCGTATGATTCCTGTACTAATATAATGCACTTTTGTCAGACACATTGTTGCTTACGGCCACACCACCCTGAACATACCCGCCCTCGTCTGATCTCGGAAGCCAAGCAGCGTTGAGCCTGCTTAGTACTTGGATGGGAGACTGCTTGGGAATACCAGGTGCTGTAAGTGTTTTCTCTTCTCTCTACAACCTGCATGTCTTTTGTTGCAACATCTGATCACCCTGTGACACATGAGGAAGTTGGTCATCTTCAGCTGCTCCTGCTTTGTTGGCTGACACAAAGTGATCTGAGAGTCTCAGTTTCAGTTGCAGAGAATGATCACATCAGAGAAGATGATTTGCCCGCTACACATCAGCCTTTCTCGGCAATTATCTGGTTGCATAGAGGAACCGTATGATTCCAGTACCTATATAATGCACATTTGTCACAGACATTGTTACTTACGGCCACACCACCCTGAATATGCCCGACCTCGTCTGATCTCAGAACCCAAGCAGGGTTGGGCCTTGTTAGTACTTGGATGGGAGACCGCTTGGGAATACCAGGTGCTGTAAGCTTTTTCTCTTCTCTCAACCACCTGCATGTCTTTTGTTGCAACGTCTGATCACCCTGTGACACATGAGGAAGTTGGTCATCTTCAGCTGCTGCTGCTTTGTTGGCAGACACGAAGTGATCTTAGAGTCTCATTTTCAGCTGGAGAAAATTATCACGTCAGGGAACAAGATGTGCCCACTATATATCAGCCTTTTTCGGCAATTATCTTGTTACATAGAGGAACCATATGATTCCATTGCCTATATAATGCACATTTGTCACAGAGATTGTTGCTTACGGCCAAACCACCCTGAATATGTCTGACCTCGTTTGATCTCAGAAGCCAAGGAGGGTTGGGCCTGGTTAGTACTTTGATGAGAGACCGCTTGGGAATACCAGGTGCTGTAAGCTTTTTCTCTTCTCTCTACCACCTGCATGTCTTTTGTTGCAACGTCTGATCGCCCTGTGACACATGAGGAAGTTGGTCATCTTCAGCTGCTGCTGCTTTGTTGGCAGACACAAAGTGATCTGAGAGTCTCAGTTTCAGTTGCAGAGAATGATCACATCAGAGAAGATGATTTACCCGCTACACATCAGCTTTTCTCGGCAATTATCTGGTTGCATAGAGGAACCGTATGATTCCAGTACCTATATAATGCACATTTGTCAGAGACATTGCTGCTTACGGCCACACCACCCGGAACATGCCTGACCTCGTCTGATCTCGGAAGCCAAGCAGGGTTGGGCCTGGTTAGTACTTGGATGGGAGACCGCTTGGGATTATCAGGTGATGTAAGCTTTTTCTCTTCTCTCAACCACCTGCATGTCTTTTGTTGCAACGTCTGATCACCCTGTGACACATGAGGAAGTTGGTCATCTTCATTTTCTGCTGCTTTGTTGGCAGACACGAAGTGATCTTAGAGTCTCATTTTCAGCTGGAGAAAATGATCACGTCAGGGAACAAGATGTGCCCACTACATATCAGCCTTTCTTGGCAATTATATGGTTGCATAGAGGAACCGTATGATTCCAGTACCTATATAATGCACATTTGTCACAGACGTTGTTACTTACGGCCACACCACCCTGAATATGCCCAACCTCGTCTGATCTTGGAAGCCAAGCACGGTTGGGCCTGGTTAGTACTTGGATGGGAGACCGCTTGGGAATACCAGGTGCTGTAAGCTTTTTCTCTTCTCTCAACCACCTGCATGTCTTTTGTTGCAACGTCTGATCACCCTGTGACACATGAGGAAGTTGGTCATCTTCAGCTGCTGCTGCTTTGTTGGCAGACACGAAGTGATCTTAGAGTCTCATTTTCAGCTGGAGAAAATTATCACGTCAGGGAACAAGATGTGCCCACTATATATCAGCCTTTTTTTGGCAATTATCTTGTTACATAGAGGAACCATATGATTCCATTGCCTATATAATGCACATTTGTCACAGAGATTGTTGCTTACGGCCAAACCACCCTGAATATGTCTGACCTCGTCTGATCTCAGAAGCCAAGGAGGGTTGGGCCTGGTTAGTACTTTGATGAGAGACTGCTTGGGAATACCAGGTGCTGTAAGCGTTTTCTCTTCTCTCTACAACCTGCATGTCTTTTGTTGCAACGTCTGATCACCCTGTGACACATGAGGAAGTTGGTCATCTTCAGCTGCTGCTGCTTTGTTGGAAGACACGAAGTGATCTGAGAGTCTCAGTTTCAGCTGAAGAGAATAATCACGTCAGGGAAGAAGATGTGCCCACTACACATCAGCCTTTCTCAGCAATTATCTGGTTACATAGAGGAACCGTATGATTCCTGTACTAATATAATGCACTTTTGTCAGACACATTGTTGCTTACGGCCACACCACCCTGAACATACCCGCCCTCGTCTGATCTCGGAAGCCAAGCAGCGTTGAGCCTGCTTAGTACTTGGATGGGAGACTGCTTGGGAATACCAGGTGCTGTAAGTGTTTTCTCTTCTCTCTACAACCTGCATGTCTTTTGTTGCAACATCTGATCACCCTGTGACACATGAGGAAGTTGGTCATCTTCAGCTGCTCCTGCTTTGTTGGCTGACACAAAGTGATCTGAGAGTCTCACTTTCAGTTGCAGAGAATGATCACATCAGAGAAGATGATTTGCCCGCTACACATCAGCCTTTCTCGGCAATTATCTGGTTGCATAGAGGAACCGTATGATTCCAGTACCTATATAATGCACATTTGTCAGAGACATTGTTGCTTACGGCCACACCACCCTGAATAAGCCAGACCTCGTCTGATCTCGGAAGCCAAGCAGGGTTGGGCCTGGTTTGTACTTGGATGGAAGACCTCTTCGGAATACCAGGTGTTGTAAGCTTTTTCTCTTCTCTCTACCACCTGCATGTCTTTTGTTGCAACGTCTGATCACCCTGTGACACGTGAAGAAGTTGGTCATCTTCAGCTGCTGCTGCTTTGTTGATAGACACAAGGTGATCTGAGAGTCTCAGTTTCAGCTGAAGAGAATAATTACATCAAGGAGGAAGATGAACCCACTACAAGTCAGCCTTTTTCGGCAATTATCTGGTTACACAGAGGAAGTGTATGATTCCAGTACCTATATAATGCACATTTGTCACCGATATAGTTGCTTACGGCCACACCACCCTGAATAAGCCCGACCTCGTCTGATCTCGGAAGCCAAGCAGGGTTGCGCCTGGTTAGTGCTTGAATAGTAGACCGCTTGGGAATACCAGGTGCCTTAAGCTTTTTATCTTCTCTCTACCACCTGCATGTCTTTTGTTGCAACGTCTGATCACCCTGTGACACATGAGGAAGTTGGTCATCTTCAGCTTCTGCTGCTTTGTTGGCAGACACGAAGTGATCTGAGAGTCTCAGTTTCAGCTGAAGAGAATGATCACATCAGAGAAGATGATATGCCCGCTACACATCAGCCTTTCTCGGCAATTATCTGGTTGCATAGAGGAACCGTATGATTCCAGTACCTATATAATGCACATTTGTCAGAGACATTGTTGCTTATGGCCACACCACCCTGAACATGCCCGACCTCATCTGATCTCGGAAGCCAAGCAGGGTTGAGCCTGCTTAGTACTTGGATGGGAGACTGCTTGGGAATACCAGGTGCTGTAAGCTTCTTCTCTTCTCTCTACCACCTGCATGTCTTTTCTTGCAACGTCTGATCATCCTGTGACACATGAGGAAGTTGGTCATCTTCAGCAGCTGCTGCTTCTTTGTTGTTAGACACGAAGTGATCTGAGAGTCTCAGTTTCAGCTGCAGAGAATAATCACATCAGGGAAGAAGATGTGCCCACTACAAGTCAGCCTTTCTCTGCAATTATCTGGTTACATAGAAGAAGTGTATGATTCCAGTACCTATATAATGCACATTTGTCACAGCTATTGTTGCTTACGGCCGCACCACCCTGAATATGCCCGACCTCGTCTGATCTTGGAAGCCAAGGAGGGTTGGGCGTGGTTAGTACTTGGATGGAAGACCTCTTGGGAATACCAGGTGCTGTAAGCTTTTTCTCTTCTCTCTACCACCTGCATGTCTTTTGTTGCAACGTCTGATCACCCTGTGACACATGAGGAAGTTGGTCATCTTCAGCTGCTGCTGCTTTGTTGGCTGACACGAAGTGATCTGAGAGTCTCAGTTTCAGTTGCAGAGAATGATCACATCAGAGAAGATGATATGCCCGCTACACATCAGCCTTTCTCTGCAATTATCTGGGTGCATAGAGGAACCGTATGATTCCAGTACCTATATAATGCACATTTGTCAGAGACATTGTTGCTTACGGCCACACAACCCTGAACATGCCCGACCTCGTCTGATCTCGGAAGCCAAGCAGGGTTGGGCCTGGTTTGTACTTGGATGGAAGACCTCTTCGGAATACCAGGTGTTGTAAGCTTTTTCTCTTCTCTCTACCACCTGCATGTCTTTTGTTGCAATGTCTGATCACCCTGTGACACATGAGGAAGTTGGTCATCTTCAGCTTCTGCTGCTTTGTTGGCAGACACAAAGTGATCTGAGAGTCTCAGTTTCAGCTCGAGAGAATAATCACGTCAGGGAAGAAGATGTGCCCACTACTTATCAGCCTTTCTCGGCAATTATCTGGTTGCATAGAGGAACCGTATGATTCCAGTACCTATATAATGCACATTTGTAAGAGACATTGTTGCTTACGGCCACACCACCCTGAACATGCCCGACCTCGTCTGATCTCGGAAGCCAAGCAGGGTTGAGCCTGCTTAGTACTTGGATGGGAGACTACTTGGGAATACCAGGTGCTGTAAGCTTCTTCTCTTCTCTCTACCACCTGCATGTCTTTTGTTGCAACGTCTGATCATCCTGTGACACATGAGGAAGTTGGTCATCTTCAGCAGCTGCTGCTTCTTTGTTGTTAGACACGAAGTGATCTGAGAGTCTCAGTTTCAGCTGCAGAGAATAATCACATCAGGGAAGAAGATTTGCCCACTACAAGTCAGCCTTTCTCTGCAATTATCTGGTTACATAGAAGAAGTGTATGATTCCAGTACCTATATAATGCACATTTGTCACAGCTATTGTTGCTTACGGCCGCACCACCCTGAATATGCCCGACCTCGTCTGATCTTGGAAGCCAAGGAGGGTTGGGCCTGGTTAGTACTTGGATGGAAGACCTCTTGGGAATACCAGGTGCTGTAAGCTTTTTCTCTTCTCTCTACCACCTGCATGTCTTTTGTTGCAACGTCTGATCACCCTGTGACACATGAGGAAGTTGGTCATCTTCAGCTGCTGCTGCTTTGTTGGCAGACACGAAGTGATCTGAGAGTCTCAGTTTCAGCTGCAGAGAATGATCACATCAGGGAAGAAGATGTGCCCATAACAAGTGAGCCTTTCTCGGAAATTATCTGGTTACATAGAGGAAGTGTATGATTCCAGTACTTATATAATGCACATTTGTCACAGACATTGTTACTTTCGGCCACACCACCCTGAATATGCCCGACCTCGTCTGATCTCGGAAGCTAAGGAGGGTTGGGCCTGGTTAGTACTTCAATGGGAGACTGCTTGGGAATACCAGGTGCTGTAAGCGTTTTCTCTTCTCTCTACAACCTGCATGTCTTTTGTTGCAACGTCTGATCACCCTGTGACACATGAGGAAGTTGGTCATCTTCAGCTGCTGCTGCTTTGTTGGAAGACACGAAGTGATCTGAGAGTCTCAGTTTCAGCTGAAGAGAATAATCACGTCAGGGAAGATGATGTGCCCACTACACATCAGCCTTTCTCAGCAATTATCTGGTTACATAGAGGAACCGTATGATTCCTGTACTTATATAATGCACATTTGTCACAGACATTGTTGCTTACGGCCACACCACCCTCAATATGCCTGACCTCGTCTGATCTCGGAAGCCAAGCAGGGTTGGTTCTGGTTAGTACTTGGGTGGGAGACTGCTTGAAAATACCATTTGCTGTAAGCTTTTTCTCTTCTCTCTACAACCTGCATGTCTTTTGTTGCAACGTCTGATCACCCTGTGACACATGAGGAAGTTGATCATCTTCAGCTGCTGCTGCTGCTTTGTTGGCAGACATGAAGTGATCTGAGAGTCTCAGTTTCAGCTCCAGAGAATAATCACATCAAGGAGGAAGATGTGCCCACTAAGAGTCAGCCTTTCTCGGCAATTATCTGGTTACATAGAGGAAGTGTATGATTCCAGTACCTATATAATACACATTTGTACCAGATATTGTTGCTTACAGCCACACCACCCTGAATAAGCTCGACCTCGTCTGATCTCGGAAGCCAAGCAGGGTTGGGCCTGGTTAGTTCTTGAATGGGAGACCGCTTGCGAATACCAGGTGCTGTAAGCTTTTTCTCTTCTCTCTACAACCTGCATGTCTTTTGTTGCAATGTCTGATCACCCTGTGACACATGAGGAAGTTGGTCATCTTCAGCTTCTGCTGCTTTGTTGGCAGACACGAAGTGATCTGAGAGTCTCAGTTTCAGCTGAAGAGAATGATCACATCAAGAAGGAAGATGTGCCCACTAAGAGTCAGCCTTTCTCGGCAATTATCTGGTTACATAGAGGAAGTGTATGATTCCAGTACCTATATAATACACATTTGTCACAGAGATTGTCGCTTACGGCCACACCACCCTGAATATAATATGCCCGACCTCGTCTGATCTCGGAAGCCAAGCAGGGTTGTGCTTGGTTAGTACTTGGGTGGGAGACTGCTTGGGAATACCAGGTGCTGTAAGCTTTTTCTCTTCTCTCTACCACCTGCATGTCTTTTGTTGAAACGTCTGATCACCCTGTGACACATGACGAAGTTGGTCATCTTCAGCTGCTGCTGCTTTGTTGGCAGACACAAAGTGATCTGAGAGTCTCAGTTTCAGCTGCAGAGAATAATCACATCAGGGAAGAAGATGTGCCCACTACAAGTTAGCCTTTCTCGGCAATTATCTGGTTACATAGAGGAACTGTATTATTCCAGTACCTATATAATGCACATTTGTCACAGACATTGTTGCTTACGGCCACACCACCCTGAACATGCCCGACCTCGTCTGATCTTGGAAGCCAAGCAGGGTTGGGCCTTGTTAGTACTTGAATGGGAGACAGCTTGGGAATACCAGGTGCTGTAAGCTTTTTCTCTTCTCTCAACCACCTGCATGTCTTTTGTTGCAACGTCTGATCACCCTGTGACACATGAGGAAGTTGGTCATCTTCAGCTGCTGCTGCTTTGTTGGCAGACATGAAGTGATCTGAGAGTCTCAGTTTCAGTGCTAGAGAATGATCACATCAGAGAAGATGATTTACCCGCTACACATCAGCCTTTCTCGGCAATTATCTGGTTCTATAGAGGAACCGTATGATTCCAGTACCTATATAATGCACATTTGTCAGAGACATTGCTGCTTACGGCCACACCACCCGGAACATGCCTGATCTCGGAAGCCAAGCAGGGTTGGGCCTGGTTAGTACTTGGATGGGAGACCACTTGGGAATACCAGGTGCTGTAAGCTTCTTCTCTACTCTCTACCACCTTCATGTCTTTTGTGGCAACGTCTGATCCTCCTGTGACACATGAGGAAGTTGGTCATCTTCAGCTGCTGCTGCTTCTTTGTTGGCAGACACGAAGTGATCTGAGAGTCTCAATTTCAGCTGCAGAGAATGATCACATCAGGTAAGAAGATGTGCCCACTACAAGTCAGCCTTTCTCGGCAATTATCTGGTTACGTAGAGGAAGTGTATGATTCCAGTACCTATATAATGCACATTTGTCACATATATTGTTGCTTACGGCCACACCACCCTGAATAAGCCCGATCTCGTCTGATCTTGGAAGTCAAGCAGGTTTGGGCCTGGTTAGTACTTGGATGGGAGACTGCTTGGGAATACCAGGTGCTATAAGCTTTTTCTCTTCTCTCTACCACCTGCATGTCTTTTGTTGCAACGTCTGATCACCCTGTGACACATGAGGAAGTTGGTCATCTTCAGCTGCTGCTGCTTCGTTGGCAGACACAAAGTGATCTGAGAGTCTCAGTTTCAGCTGGAGAGAATTATCACGTCAGGGAAGAAGATGTGCCCACTACATATCAGCCTTTCTCGGCAATTATCTGGTTACATAGAGGAAGTGTATGATTCCATTGCCTATATAATGCACATTTGTCACGGAGATTGTTGCTTACGGCCACACAACCCTGAACATGCCCGACCTCGTCTGATCTCGGAAGCCAAGCAGGGTTGGGCCTGGTTTGTACTTGGATGGAAGACCTCTTCGGAATACCAGGTGTTGTAAGCTTTTTCTCTTCTCTCTACCACCTGCATGTCTTTTGTTGCAATGTCTGATCACCCTGTGACACATGAGGAAGTTGGTCATCTTCAGCTTCTGCTGCTTTGTTGGCAGACACAAAGTGATCTGAGAGTCTCAGTTTCAGCTCGAGAGAATAATCACGTCAGGGAAGAAGATGTGCCCACTACTTATCAGCCTTTCTCGGCAATTATCTGGTTGCATAGAGGAACCGTATGATTCCAGTACCTATATAATGCACATTTGTCAGAGACATTGTTGCTTACGGCCACACCACCCTGAACATGCCCGACCTCGTCTGATCTCGGAAGCCAAGCAGGGTTGAGCCTGCTTAGTACTTGGATGGGAGACTACTTGGGAATACCAGGTGCTGTAAGCTTCTTCTCTTCTCTCTACCACCTGCATGTCTTTTGTTGCAACGTCTGATCATCCTGTGACACATGAGGAAGTTGGTCATCTTCAGCAGCTGCTGCTTCTTTGTTGTTAGACACGAAGTGATCTGAGAGTCTCAGTTTCAGCTGCAGAGAATAATCACATCAGGGAAGAAGATGTGCCCACTACAAGTCAGCCTTTCTCTGCAATTATCTGGTTACATAGAAGAAGTGTATGATTCCAGTACCTATATAATGCACATTTGTCACAGCTATTGTTGCTTACGGCCGCACCACCCTGAATATGCCCGACCTCGTCTGATCTTGGAAGCCAAGGAGTTTTGGGCCTGGTTAGTACTTGGATGGAAGACCTCTTGGGAATACCAGGTGCTGTAAGCTTTTTCTCTTCTCTCTACCACCTGCATGTCTTTTGTTGCAACGTCTGATCACCCTGTGACACATGAGGAAGTTGGTCATCTTCAGCTGCTGCTGCTTTGTTGGCAGACACGAAGTGATCTGAGAGTCTCAGTTTCAGCTGCAGAGAATGATCACATCAGGGAAGAAGATGTGCCCATAACAAGTGAGCCTTTCTCGGAAATTATCTGGTTACATAGAGGAAGTGTATGATTCCAGTACTTATATAATGCACATTTGTCACAGACATTGTTACTTTCGGCCACACCACCCTGAATATGCCCGACCTCGTCTGATCTCGGAAGCTAAGGAGGGTTGGGCCTGGTTAGTACTTCAATGGGAGACTGCTTGGGAATACCAGGTGCTGTAAGCGTTTTCTCTTCTCTCTACAACCTGCATGTCTTTTGTTGCAACGTCTGATCACCCTGTGACACATGAGGAAGTTGGTCATCTTCAGCTGCTGCTGCTTTGTTGGAAGACACGAAGTGATCTGAGAGTCTCAGTTTCAGCTGAAGAGAATAATCACGTCAGGGAAGATGATGTGCCCACTACACATCAGCCTTTCTCAGCAATTATCTGGTTACATAGAGGAACCGTATGATTCCTGTACTTATATAATGCACATTTGTCACAGACATTGTTGCTTACGGCCACACCACCCTCAATATGCCTGACCTCGTCTGATCTCGGAAGCCAAGCAGGGTTGGTTCTGGTTAGTACTTGGGTGGGAGACTGCTTGAAAATACCATTTGCTGTAAGCTTTTTCTCTTCTCTCTACAACCTGCATGTCTTTTGTTGCAACGTCTGATCACCCTGTGACACATGAGGAAGTTGATCATCTTCAGCTGCTGCTGCTGCTTTGTTGGCAGACATGAAGTGATCTGAGAGTCTCAGTTTCAGCTCCAGAGAATAATCACATCAAGGAGGAAGATGTGCCCACTAAGAGTCAGCCTTTCTCGGCAATTATCTGGTTACATAGAGGAAGTGTATGATTCCAGTACCTATATAATACACATTTGTACCAGATATTGTTGCTTACAGCCACACCACCCTGAATAAGCTCGACCTCGTCTGATCTCGGAAGCCAAGCAGGGTTGGGCCTGGTTAGTTCTTGAATGGGAGACCGCTTGCGAATACCAGGTGCTGTAAGCTTTTTCTCTTCTCTCTACAACCTGCATGTCTTTTGTTGCAATGTCTGATCACCCTGTGACACATGAGGAAGTTGGTCATCTTCAGCTTCTGCTGCTTTGTTGGCAGACACGAAGTGATCTGAGAGTCTCAGTTTCAGCTGAGGAGAATGATCACATCAAGAAGGAAGATGTGCCCACTAAGAGTCAGCCTTTCTCGGCAATTATCTGGTTACATAGAGGAAGTGTATGATTCCAGTACCTATATAATACACATTTGTCACAGAGATTGTCGCTTACGGCCACACCACCCTGAATATAATATGCCCGACCTCGTCTGATCTCGGAAGCCAAGCAGGGTTGTGCTTGGTTAGTACTTGGGTGGGAGACTGCTTGGGAATACCAGGTGCTTTAAGCTTTTTCTCTTCTCTCTACCACCTGCATGTCTTTTGTTGAAACGTCTGATCACCCTGTGACACATGAGGAAGTTGGTCATCTTCAGCTGCTGCTGCTTTGTTGGCAGACACAAAGTGATCTGAGAGTCTCAGTTTCAGCTGCAGAGAATAATCACATCAGGGAAGAAGATGTGCCCACTACAAGTTAGCCTTTCTCGGCAATTATCTGGTTACATAGAGGAACTGTATTATTCCAGTACCTATATAATGCACATTTGTCACAGACATTGTTGCTTACGGCCACACCACCCTGAACATGCCCGACCTCGTCTGATCTTGGAAGCCAAGCAGGGTTGGGCCTTGTTAGTACTTGAATGGGAGACAGCTTGGGAATACCAGGTGCTGTAAGCTTTTTCTCTTCTCTCAACCACCTGCATGTCTTTTGTTGCAACGTCTGATCACCCTGTGACACATGAGGAAGTTGGTCATCTTCAGCTGCTGCTGCTTTGTTGGCAGACATGAAGTGATCTGAGAGTCTCAGTTTCAGTGCTAGAGAATGATCACATCAGAGAAGATGATTTACCCGCTACACATCAGCCTTTCTCGGCAATTATCTGGTTCTATAGAGGAACCGTATGATTCCAGTACCTATATAATGCACATTTGTCAGAGACATTGCTGCTTACGGCCACACCACCCGGAACATGCCTGACCTCGTCTGATCTCGGAAGCCAAGCAGGGTTGGGCCTGGTTAGTACTTGGATGGGAGACCACTTGGGAATACCAGGTGCTGTAAGCTTCTTCTCTACTCTCTACCACCTTCATGTCTTTTGTGGCAACGTCTGATCCTCCTGTGACACATGAGGAAGTTGGTCATCTTCAGCTGCTGCTGCTTCTTTGTTGGCAGACACGAAGTGATCTGAGAGTCTCAATTTCAGCTGCAGAGAATGATCACATCAGGGAAGAAGATGTGCCCACTACAAGTCAGCCTTTCTCGGCAATTATCTGGTTACGTAGAGGAAGTGTATGATTCCAGTACCTATATAATGCACATTTGTCACATATATTGTTGCTTACGGCCACACCACCCTGAATAAGCCCGACCTCGTCTGATCTTGGAAGTCAAGCAGGTTTGGGCCTGGTTAGTACTTGGATGGGAGACTGCTTGGGAATACCAGGTGCTATAAGCTTTATCTCTTCTCTCTACCACCTGCATGTCTTTTGTTGCAACGTCTGATCACCCTGTGACACATGAGGAAGTTGGTCATCTTCAGCTGCTGCTGCTTTGTTGGCAGACACAAAGTGATCTGAGAGTCTCAGTTTCAGCTGGAGAGAATTATCACGTCAGGGAAGAAGATGTGCCCACTACATATCAGCCTTTCTCGGCAATTATCTGGTTACATAGAGGAAGTGTATGATTCCATTGCCTATATAATGCACATTTGTCACGGAGATTGTTACTTACGGCCAAACCACCCTGAATATGTCTGACCTCGTCTGATCTCGGAAGCCAAGGAGGGCTGGGCCTGGTTAGTACTTTGATGAGACACCGCTTGGGAATACCAGGTGCTGTAAGCTTTTTCTCTTCTCTCTACCACCTACATGTCTTTTGTTGCAACGTCTGATCGCCCTGTGACACATGAGGAAGTTGGTCATCTTCAGCTGCTGCTGCTTTGTTAGCAGACACGAAGTGATCTGAGAGTTTCAGTTTCAGCTGCAGAGAATAATCACATCAAGGAAGAAGATGTGCCCACAACAAGTTAGCCTTTCTCTGCAATTATCTGGTTACATAGAGGAACTGTATTATTCCAGTACCTATATAATGCACATTTTTCACAGACATTGTTACTTACGGCCACACCACCCTGAATATGCCCGACCTCGACTGATATCGGAACCCAAGCAGGGTTGGGCCTGGTTAGTACTTGAATGGGAGACCCCTTGGGAATGCCAGGTGCTGTAAGCTTTTTCTCTTCTCTCTACCACCTGCATGTATTTTGTTGAGAGGTCTGATCGCCCTGTGACACATGAGGAAGTTGGTCATCTTCATTTTCTGCTGCTTTGTTGGCAGACACGAAGTGATCTGAGAGTCTCATTTTCAGCTGGAGAGAATAATCACGTCAGGGAAGAAGATGTGCCCACTATTTATCAGCCTTTCTCTGCAATTATCTGGTTGCATAGAGGAACTGTATGATTCCAGTACCTATATAATGCACATTTGTCACAGACATTGTTACTTACGGCCACACCACCCTGAATATGCCCAACCTCGTCTGATCTCAGAACCCAAGCAGGGTTGGGCCTGGTTTGTACTTGAATGGGAGACTGCTTGGGAATACCACGTGCTGTAAGCTTTTTCTCTTCTCTCTACCACCTGCATGTCTTTTGTTGCAATGTCTGATCGCCCTGTGACACATGAGGAAGTTGGTCATCTTCAGCTGCTGCTGCTTTGTTGGCAGACACGAAGTGATATGAGAGTCTCAGTTTCAGCTGGAGAGAATAATCACGTCAGGGAAGATGTTTCCACTACTTATCAGCCTTTCTTGGCAATTATCTGGTTGCATAGAGGAACCGTATGATTCCAGTACCTATACAGTTTATATTTGTCACAGACATTGTTGCTTACGGCCACACCACCCTGAATATGCCCGACCTCGTCTGATCTTGGAAGCCATGCAGGGTTGGGCCTGGTTAGTACTTGGATGGGAGACCGCTTGGGAATACCAGGTGCTGTAAGCTTTTTCTCTTCTCTCTACCACCTGCATGTCTTTTGTTGAAACGTCTGATCACCCTGTGACACATGAGGAAGTTGGTCATCTTCAGCTGCTGCTGCTTTGTTGGCAGACACGAAGTGATCTGAGAGTCTCAGTTTCAGCTGAAGAGAATAATCACATCAGGGAAGAAGATGTGCCCACTACAAGTTAGCCTTTCTTGGCAATTATCTGGTTGCATAGAGGAACCGTATGATTCCAGTACCTATATAATGCACATTTGTCACAGACATTGTTACTTTCAGCCACACCACCCTGAATATGCCCGACCTAGTATGATCTCAGAACCCAAGCAGGTTTGGGCCTGGTTAGTACTTGAATGGGAGACCGCTTGGGAATATCAGGTGCTGTAAATTTTTTCTCTTCTCTCTACCACCTGCATGTCTTTTGTTGCAATGTCTGATCATCCTGTGACACATGAGGAAGTTGGTCATCTTCAGCTGCTGCTGCTTTGTTGGCAGACACGAAGTGATCTGAGAGTCTCAGTTTCAGCTGCGGAGAATAATCACATCAGGGAAGAAGATGTGCCCACTACAAGTTAGCCTTTCTTGGCAATTATCTGGTTGCATAGAGGAACCGTATGATTCCAGTACCTATATAATGTACATTTGTCACAGACATTGTTACTTACGGCCACACCACCCTGAATATGCCCGACCTCGTCTGATCTCAGATCCCAAGCAGGGTTGGGCCTTGTTAGTACTTGAATGGGAGACTGCTTGGGAATACCAGGTGCTGTAAATTTTTTCTCTTCTCTCTACCACCTGCATGTCTTTTGTTGCAATGTCTGATCGCCCTGTGACACATGAGGAAGTTGGTCATCTTCAGCTGCTGCTGCTTTGTTGGCAGACACGAAGTGATATGAGAGTCTCAGTTTCAGCTGGAGAGAATAATCACGTCAGGGAAGATGTTTCCACTACTTATCAGCCTTTCTTGGCAATTATCTGGTTGCATAGAGGAACCGTATGATTCCAGTACCTATACAGTTTATATTTGTCACAGACATTGTTGCTTACGGCCACACCACCCTGAATATGCCCGACCTCGTCTGATCTTGGAAGCCAAGCAGGGTTGGGCCTGGTTAGTACTTGGATGGGAGACCGCTTGGGAATACCAGGTGCTGTAAGCTTTTTCTCTTCTCTCAACCACCTGCATGTCTTTTGTTGCAACGTCTGATCACCCTGTGACACATGAGGAAGTTGGTCATCTTCAGCTGCTGCTGCTTTGTTGGCAGACACAAAGTGATCTGAGAGTCTCAGTTTCAGCTGCAGAGAATAATCACGTCAGGGAAGAAGATGTGCCCAGTACACATCAGCCTTTCTCGGAAATTAACTGGTTGCATAGAGGAACCGTATGATTCCAGTACCTATATAATGCACATTTGTCAGAGACATTGTTGCTTACGGCCACACCACCCTGAACATGCCCGACCTCGTCTGATCTCGGAAGCCAAGGAGGGTTGGGCCTGGTTAGTACTTGGATGGAAGACCTCTTGGGAATACCAGGTGCTTTAAGCTTTTTCTCTTCTCTCTACCACCTGCATGTCTTTTGTTGCAACGTCTGATCACCCTGTGACACATGAGGAAGGTGGTCATCTTCAGCTGCTGCTGCTTTGTTGGCAGACACGAAGTGATCTGAGAGTCTCATTTTCAGCTGGAGAAAATTATCACGTCAGGGAACAAGATGTGCCCACTACATATCAGCCTTTCTCGGCAATTATCTTGTTACATAGAGGAACCATATGATTCCATTGCCTATATAATGCACATTTGTCACAGAGATTGTTGCTTACGGCCAAACCACCCTGAATATGTCTGACCTCGTCTGCTCTCAGAAGCCAAGTAGGGTTGGGCCTGGTTAGTACTTGGATGAGAGACCGCTTGGGAATACCAGATGCTGTAAGCTTTTTCTCTTCTCTCTACCACCTGCATGTCTTTTGTTGCAACGTCTGATCACCCTGTGACACATGAGGAAGTTGGTCATCTTCAGCTGCTGCTGCTTTGTTGGCAGACACAAAGTGATCTGAGAGTCTCAGTTTCAGCTGCAGAGAATAATCACGTCAGGGAAGAAGATGTGCCCAGTACACATCAGCCTTTCTCGGAAATTAACTGGTTGCATAGAGGAACCGTATGATTCCAGTACCTATATAATGCACATTTGTCAGAGACATTGTTGCTTACGGCCACACCACCCTGAACATGCCCGACCTCGTCTGATCTCGGAAGCCAAGGAGGGTTGGGCCTGGTTAGTACTTGGATGGAAGACCTCTTGGGAATACCAGGTGCTTTAAGCTTTTTCTCTTCTCTCTACCACCTGCATGTCTTTTGTTGCAACGTCTGATCACCCTATGACACATGAGGAAGTTGGTCATCTTCAGCAGCTGCTGCTGCTTTGTTGGCAGACACGAAGTGATCTGAGAGTCTCAGTTTCAGCTGCAGAGAATGATCACATCAGGGAAGAAGATGTGCCCATAACAAGTGAGCCTTTCTCGGAAATTATCTGGTTACATAGAGGAAGTGTATGATTCCAGTACTTATATAATGCACATTTGTCACTGAAATTGTTCCTTACGGCCACACCACCCTGAATATGCCCGACCTCGTCTGATCTCGGAAGCCAAGGAGGGTTGGGCCTGGTTAGTACTTCAATGGGAGACTGCTTGGGAATACCAGGTGCTGTAAGCGTTTTCTCTTCTCTCTACAACCTGCATGTCTTTTGTTGCAACGTCTGATCACCCTGTGACACATGAGGAAGTTGGTCATCTTCAGCTGCTGCTGCTTTGTTGGCAGACACAAAGTGATATGAGAGTCTCAGTTTCAGCTGCAGAGAATAATCACATCAGGGAAGAAGATGTGCCCACTACAAGTTAGCCTTTCTTGGCAATTATCTGGTTGCATAGAGGAACCGTATGATTCCAGTACCTATATAATGCACATTTGTCACAGACATTGTTACTTACGGCCACACCACCCTGAATATGCCCGACCTCGTCTGATCTCAGAACCCAAGCAGGGTTGGGCCTTGTTAGTACTTGAATGGGAGACTGCTTGGGAATACCAGGTGCTGTAAATTTTTTCTCTTCTCTCTACCACCTGCATGTCTTTTGTTGCAATGTCTGATCGCCCTGTGACACATGAGGAAGTTGGTCATCTTCAGCTGCTGCTGCTTTGTTGGCAGACACGAAGTGATATGAGAGTCTCAGTTTCAGCTGGAGAGAATAATCACGTCAGGGAAGATGTTTCCACTACTTATCAGCCTTTCTTGGCAATTATCTGGTTGCATAGAGGAACCGTATGATTCCAGTACCTATACAGTTTATATTTGTCACAGACATTGTTGCTTACGGCCACACCACTCTGAATATGCCCGACCTCGTCTGATCTTGGAAGCCAAGCTGGGTTGGGCCTGGTTAGTACTTGGATGGGAGACCGCTTGGGAATACCAGGTGCTGTAAGCTTTTTCTCTTCTCTCAACCACCTGCATGTCTTTTGTTGCAACGTCTGATCACCCTGTGACACATGAGGAAGTTGGTCATCTTCAGCAGCTGCTGCTGCTTTGTTGGCAGACACGAAGTGATCTTAGAGTCTCATTTTCAGCTGGAGAAAATTATCACGTCAGGGAACAAGATGTGCCCACTACATATCAGCCTTTCTCGGCAATTATCTTGTTACATAGAGGAACCATATGATTCCATTGCCTATATAATGCACATTTGTCACAGAGATTGTTGCTTACGGCCAAACCACCCTGAATATGTCTGACCTCGTCTGCTCTCAGAAGCCAAGGAGGGTTGGGCCTGGTTAGTACTTGGATGGAAGACCTCTTGGGAATACCAGGTGCTTTAAGCTTTTTCTCTTCTCTCTACCACCTGCATGTCTTTTGTTGCAACGTCTGATCACCCTGTGACACATGAGGAAGGTGGTCATCTTCAGCTGCTGCTGCTTTGTTGGCAGACACGAAGTGATCTGAGAGTCTCATTTTCAGCTGGAGAAAATTATCACGTCAGGGAACAAGATGTGCCCACTACATATCAGCCTTTCTCGGCAATTATCTTGTTACATAGAGGAACCATATGATTCCATTGCCTATATAATGCACATTTGTCACAGAGATTGTTGCTTACGGCCAAACCACCCTGAATATGTCTGACCTCGTCTGCTCTCAGAAGCCAAGGAGGGTTGGGCCTGGTTAGTACTTGGATGAGAGACCGCTTGGGAATACCAGATGCTGTAAGCTTTTTCTCTTCTCTCTACCACCTGCATGTCTTTTGTTGCAACGTCTGATCACCCTGTGACACATGAGGAAGTTGGTCATCTTCAGCTGCTGCTGCTTTGTTGGCAGACACAAAGTGATCTGAGAGTCTCAGTTTCAGCTGCAGAGAATAATCACGTCAGGGAAGAAGATGTGCCCAGTACACATCAGCCTTTCTCGGAAATTAACTGGTTGCATAGAGGAACCGTATGATTCCAGTACCTATATAATGCACATTTGTCAGAGACATTGTTGCTTACGGCCACACCACCCTGAACATGCCCGACCTCGTCTGATCTCGGAAGCCAAGGAGGGTTGGGCCTGGTTAGTACTTGGATGGAAGCCCTCTTGGGAATACCAGGTGCTTTAAGCTTTTTCTCTTCTCTCTACCACCTGCATGTCTTTTGTTGCAACGTCTGATCACCCTATGACACATGAGGAAGTTGGTCATCTTCAGCAGCTGCTGCTGCTTTGTTGGCAGACACGAAGTGATCTGAGAGTCTCAGTTTCAGCTGCAGAGAATGATCACATCAGGGAAGAAGATGTGCCCATAACAAGTGAGCCTTTCTCGGAAATTATCTGGTTACATAGAGGAAGTGTATGATTCCAGTACTTATATAATGCACATTTGTCACAGAAATTGTTCCTTACGGCCACACCACCCTGAATATGCCCGACCTCGTCTGATCTCGGAAGCCAAGGAGGGTTGGGCCTGGTTAGTACTTCAATGCGAGACTGCTTGGGAATACCAGGTGCTGTAAGCGTTTTCTCTTCTCTCTACAACCTGCATGTCTTTTGTTGCAACGTCTGATCACCCTGTGACACATGAGGAAGTTGGTCATCTTCAGCTGCTGCTGCTTTGTTTGAAGACACGAAGTGATCTGAGAGTCTCAGTTTCAGCTGAAGAGAATAATCACGTCAGGGAAGAAGATGTGCCCACTACACATCAGCCTTTCTCAGCAATTATCTGGTTACATAGAGGAACCGTATGATTCCTGTACTTATATAATGCACATTTGTCACAGACATTGTTGCTTACGGCCACACCACCCTCAATATGCCTGACCTTGTCTGATCTCGGAAGCCAAGCAGGGTTGGGCCTGGTTAGTACTTGGGTGGGAGACCGCTTGAAAATACCATTTGCTGTAAGCTTTTTCTCTTCTCTCTACAACCTGCATGTCTTTTGTTGCAACATCTGATCACCCTGTGACACATGAGGAAGTTGGTCATCTTCAGCTGCTGCTGCTGCTTTGTTGGCAGACATGAAGTGATCTGAGAGTCTCAGTTTCAGCTCCAGAGAATAATCACATCAAGGTGGAAGATGTGCCCACTAAGAGTCAGCCTTTCTCGGCAATTATCTGGTTACATAGAGGAAGTGTATGATTCCAGTACCTATATAATACACATTTGTACCAGATATTGTTGCTTACCGCCACACCACCCTGAATAAGCTCGACCTCGTCTGATCTCGGAAGCCAAGGAGGGTTGGGCCTGGTTAGTACTTGGATGGAAGACCTCTTGGGAATACCAGGTGCTGTAAATTTTTTCTCTTCTCTCTACCACCTGCATGTCTTTTGTTGCAACGTCTGATCACCCTGTGACACATGAGGAAGTTGGTCATCTTCAGCTGCTGCTGCTTTGTTGGCAGACATGAAGTGATCTGAGAGTCTCAGTTTCAGTTGCAGAGAATGATCACATCAGAGAAGATGATTTACCCGCTACACATCAGCCTTTCTCGGCAATTATCTGGTTACATAGAGGAACCGTATGATTCCAGTACCTATATAATGCACATTTGTCAGAGACATTGCTGCTTACGGCCACACCACCCGGAACATGCCTGACCTCGCCTGATCTCGGAAGCCAAGCAGGGTTGGGCCTGGTTAGTACTTGGATGAGAGACCGCTTGGGAATACCAGGTGCTGTAAGCTTTTTCTCTTCTCTCTACCACCTGCATGTCTTTTGTTGCAACGTCTGATCACCCTGTGACACATGAGGAAGTTGGTCATCTTCAGCTGCTGCTGCTTTGTTGGCAGACACGAAGTGATATGAGAGTCTCAGTTTCAGCTGGAGAGAATAATCACGTCAGGGAAGATGTTTCCACTACTTATCAGCCTTTCTTGGCAATTATCTGGTTGCATAGAGGAACCGTATGATTCCAGTACCTATACAGTTTATATTTGTCACAGACATTGTTGCTTACGGCCACACCACCCTGAATATGCCCGACCTCGTCTGATCTTGGAAGCCAAGCAGGGTTGGGCCTGGTTAGTACTTGGATGGGAGACCGCTTGGGAATACCAGGTGCTGTAAGCTTTTTCTCTTCTCTCAACCACCTGCATGTCTTTTGTTGCAACGTCTGATCACCCTGTGACACATGAGGAAGTTGGTCATCTTCAGCTGCTGCTGCTTTGTTGGCAGACACGAAGTGATCTTAGAGTCTCATTTTCAGCTGGAGAAAATTATCACGTCAGGGAACAAGATGTGCCCACTACATATCAGCCTTTCTCGGCAATTATCTTGTTACATAGAGGAACCATATGATTCCATTGCCTATATAATGCACATTTGTCACAGAGATTGTTGCTTACGGCCACACCACCCTGAATATTCCCGACCTCATCTGATCTCGGAAGCCAAGCAGGTTTGGACCTGGTTAGTACTTGGATGGTAGACTGTCTGGGAATACCAGGTGCTGTAAGCTTTTTCTCTTCTCTGTACCACCTGCATGTCTTTTGTTGAAACGTCTGATCACCCTGTGACACATGAGGAAGTTGGTCATCTTCAGCTGCTGCTGTTTTGTTGGCAGACACAAAGTGATCTGAGAGTCTCAGTTTCAGCTGCAGAGAATAATCACATCAGGGAAGAAGATGTGCCCACTACAAGTTAGCCTTTCTCGGCAATTATCTGGTTACATAGAGGAACTGTATTATTCCAGTACCTATATAATGCACATTTGTCACAGACATTGTTGCTTACGGACACACCACCCTGAACATGCCCGACCTCGTCTGATCTTGGAAGCCAAGCAGGGTTGGGCCTTGTTAGTACTTGAATGGGAGACAGCTTGGGAATACCAGGTGCTGTAAGCTTTTTCTCTTCTCTCAACCACCTGCATGTCTTTTGTTGCAACGTCTGATCACCCTGTGACACATGAGGAAGTTGGTCATCTTCAGCTGCTGCTGCTTTGTTGGCAGACACAAAGTGATCTTAGAGTCTCATTTTCAGCTGGAGAAAATTATCACGTCAGGGAACAAGATGTGCCCACTACATATCAGCCTTTCTCGGCAATTATCTTGTTACATAGAAGAACCATATGATTCCATTGCCTATATAATGCACATTTGTCACAGAGATTGTTGCTTACGGCCAAACCACCCTGAATATGTCTGACCTCGTCTGCTCACAGAAGCCAAGGAGGGTTGGGCCTGGTTAGTACTTGCATGAGAGACCGCTTGGGAATACCAGGTGCTGTAAGCTTCTTCTCTTCTCTCTACCACCTGCATGTCTTTTGTTGCAACGTCTGATCACCCTGTGACACATGAGGAAGTTGGTCATCTTCAGCTGCTGCTGCTTTGTTGGCAGACACAAAGTGATCTGAGAGTCTCATTTTCAGCTGGAGAGAATTATCACGTCAGGGAAGAAGATGTGCCCACTACATATCAGCCTTTCTCGGCAATTATCTGGTTACATAGAGGAAGTGTATGATTCCATTGCCTATATAATGCACATTTGTCACAGAGATTGTTACTTACGGACAAACCACCCTGAATATGTCTGACCTTGTCTGATCTCGGAAGCCAAGGAGGGCTGGTTCTGGTTAGTACTTTGATGGGACACCGCTTGGGAATACCAGGTGCTGTAAGCTTTTTCTCTTCTCTCTACCACCTACATGTCTTTTGTTGCAATGTCTGATCGCCCTGTGACACATGAGGAAGTTGGTCATCTTCAGCTGCTGCTGCTTTGTTGGCAGACATGAAGTGATCTGAGAGTCTCAGTTTCAGTTGCAGAGAATGATCACATCAGAGAAGATGATTTACCCGCTACACATCAGCTTTTCTCGGCAATTATCTGGTTGCATAGAGGAACCGTATGATTCCAGTACCTATATAATGCACATTTGTCAGAGACATTGCTGCTTACGGCCACACCACCCGGAACATGCCTGACCTAGTCTGATCTCGGAAGCCAAGCAGGGTTGGGCCTGGTTAGTACTTGGATGGGAGACCACTTAGGGATACCAGGTGCTGTAAGCTTCTTCTCTACTCTCTACCACCTTCATGTCTTTTGTGGCAACGTCTGATCCTCCTGTGACACATGAGGAAGTTGGTAATCTTCAGCTGCTGCTGCTTCTTTGTTGGCAGACACGAAGTGATCTGAGAGTCTCAATTTCAGCTGCAGAGAATAATCACATCAGGGAAGAAGATGTGCCCAGTACACATCAGCCTTTCTCTGAAATTAACTGGTTGCATAGAGGAACCGTATGATTCCAGTACCTATATAATGCACATTTGTCAGAGACATTGTTGCTTACGGCCACACCACCCTGAACATGCCCGACCTCGTCTGATCTCGGAAGCCAAGGAGGGTTGGGCCTGGTTAGTACTTGGATGGAAGACCTCTTGGGAATACCAGGTGCTTTAAGCTTTTTCTCTTCTCTCTACCACCTGCATGTCTTTTGTTGCAACGTCTGATCACCCTATGACACATGAGGAAGTTGGTCATCTTCAGCAGCTGCTGCTGCTTTGTTGGCTGACACGAAGTGATCTGAGAGTCTCATTTTCAGCTGGAGAGAATAATCACGTCAGGGAAGAAGATGTGCCCACTATTTATCAGCCTTTCTCGGCAATTATCTGGTTATATAGAGGAAACGTATGATTCCAGTACCTATACAATTTACATTTGTCACAGACATTGTTGCTTACGGCCACACCACCCTGAATATGCCCGACCTTGTCTGATCTCGGAAGCCAAGCAGGGTTGTGCCTGGTTAGTACTTGGATGGGAGACCGCTTGGGATTATCAGGTGCTGTAAGCTTTTTCTCTTCTCTCAACCACCTGCATGTCTTTTGTTGCAACGTCTGATCACCCTGTGACACATGAGGAAGTTGGTCATCTTCATTTTCTGCTGCTTTGTTGGCAGACACGAAGTGATCTTAGAGTCTCAGTTTCAGCTGGAGAAAATTATCACGTCAGGGAACAAGATGTGCCCACTACATATCAGCCTTTCTTGGCAATTATATGGTTGCATAGAGGAACCGTATGATTCCAGTACCTATATAATGCACATTTGTCACAGACATTGTTACTTACGGCCACACAACCCTGAATATGCCCAACCTCGTCTGATCTTGGAAGCCAAGCAGGGTTGGTCCTGGTTAGTACTTGGATGGGAGACCGCTTGGGAATACCAGGTGCTGTAAGCTTTTTCTCTTCTCTCAACCACCTTCATGTCTTTTGTTGCAACGTCTGATCACCCTGTGACACATGAGGAAGTTGGTCATCTTCAGCTGCTGCTGCTTTGTTGGCAGACACGAAGTGATCTTAGAGTCTCATTTTCAGCTGGAGAAAATTATCACGTCAGGGAACAAGATGTGCCCACTATATATCAGCCTTTTTCGGCAATTATCTTGTTACATAGAGGAACCATATGATTCCATTGCCTATATAATGCACATTTGTCACAGAGATTGTTGCTTACGGCCAAACCACCCTGAATATGTCTGACCTCGTCTGATCTCAGAAGCCAAGGAGGGTTGGGCCTGGTTAGTACTTTGATGAGAGACCGCTTGGGAATACCAGGTGCTGTAAGCTTTTTCTCTTCTCTCTACCACCTGCATGTCTTTTGTTGCAACGTCTGATCGCCCTGTGACACATGAGGAAGTTGGTTATCTTCAGCTGCTGCTGCTTTGTTGGCAGACATGAAGTGATCTGAGAGTCTCAGTTTCAGTTGCAGAGAATGATCACATCAGAGAAGATGATTTACCCGCTACACATCAGCCTTTCTCGGCAATTATCTGGTTGCATAGAAGAACCGTATGATTCCAGTACCTATATAATGCACATTTGTCAGAGACATTGCTGCTTACGGCCACACCACCCGGAACATGCCTGACCTCGTCTGATCTCGGAAGCCAAGCAGGGTTGGGCCTGGTTAGTACTTGGATGGGAGACCACTTGGGAATACCATGTGCTTTAAGCTTCTTCTCTACTCTCTACCACCTTCATGTCTTTTGTGGCAACGTCTGATCCTCCTGTGACACATGAGGAAGTTGGTCATCTTCAGCTGCTGCTGCTTCTTTGTTGGCAGACACGAAGTGATCTGAGAGTCTCAATTTCAGCTGCAGAGAATAATCACATCAGGGAAGAAGATGTGCCCACTACAAGTCAGCCTTTCTCGGCAATTATCTGGTTACATAGAGGAACTGTATGATTCCAGTACCTATATAATGCACATTTGTCACAGATATTGTTGCTTACGGCCACACCACCCTGAATAAGCCTGATCTTGGAAGTCAAGCAGGTTTGGGCCTGGTTAGTACTTGAATGGGAGACAGCTTGGGAATACCAGGTGCTGTAAGCTTTTTCTCTTCTCTCAACCACCTGCATGTCTTTTGTTGCAACGTCTGACCACCCTGTGACACATGAGGAAGTTGGTCATCTTCAGCTGCTGCTGCTTTGTTGGCAGACATGAAGTGATCTGAGAGTCTCAGTTTCAGTTGCAGAGAATAATCACATCAGAGAAGATGATTTACCCGCTACACATCAGCCTTTCTCGGCAATTATCTGGTTGCATAGAGGAACCGTATGATTCCAGTACCTATATAATGCACATTTGTCAGAGACATTGCTGCTTACGGCCACACCACCCGGAACATGCCTGACCTCGTCTGATCTTGGAAGCCAAGCAGGGTTGGGCCTGGTTAGTACTTGGATGGGAGACCACTTGGGAATACCAGGTGCTGTAAGCTTCTTCTCTACTCTCTACCACCTTCATGTCTTATGTGGCAACGTCTGATCCTCCTGTGACACATGAGGAAGTTGGTCATCTTCAGCTGCTGCTGCTTCTTTGTTGGCAGACACGAAGTGATCTGAGAGTCTCAGTTTCAGCTGCAGAGAATAATCACATCAGGGAAGAAGATGTGCCCACTACAAGTCAGCCTTTCTCAGCAATTATCTGGTTACATAGAGGAAGTGTATGATTCCAGTACCTATATAATGCACATTTGTCACAGATATTGTTGCTTACGGCCACACCACCCTGAATAAGCCCGACCTCGTCTGATCTTGGAAGTCAAGCAGGTTTGGGCCTGGTTAGTACTTGGATGGGAGACTGCTTGGGAATACCAGGTGCTGTAAGCTTTTTCTCTTCTCTCTACCACCTGCATGTCTTTTGTTGCAACGTCTGATCACCCTGTGACACATGAGGAAGTTGGTCATCTTCAGCTGCTGCTGCTTTGTTGGCAGACACAAAGTGATCTGAGAGTCTCATTTTCAGCTGCAGAGAATAATCACGTCAGGGAAGAAGATGTGCCCAGTACACATCAGCCTTTCTCGGAAATTAACTGGTTGCATAGAGGAACCGTATGATTCCAGTACCTATATAATGCACATTTGTCAGAGACATTGTTGCTTACGGCCACACCACCCTGAACATGCCCGACCTTGTCTGATCTCGGAAGCCAAGGAGGGTTGGTTCTGGTTAGTACTTGGATGGAAGACCTCTTGGGAATACCAGGTGCTTTAAGCTTTTTCTCTTCTCTCTACCACCTGCATGTCTTTTGTTGCAACGTCTGATCACCCTGTGACACATGAGGAAGTTGGTCATCTTCAGCTGCTGCTGCTTTGTTGGAAGACACGAAGTGATCTGAGAGTCTCAGTTTCAGCTGAAGAGAATAATCACGTCAGGGAAGAAGATGTGCCCACTACACATCAGCCTTTCTCAGCAATTATCTGGTTACATAGAGGAACCGTATGATTCCTGTACTAATATAATGCACTTTTGTCAGACACATTGTTGCTTACGGCCACACCACCCTGAACATACCCGCCCTCGTCTGATCTCGGAAGCCAAGCAGCGTTGAGCCTGCTTAGTACTTGGATGGGAGACTGCTTGGGAATACCAGGTGCTGTAATCGTTTTCTCTTCTCTCTACAACCTGCATGTCTTTTGTTGCAACATCTGATCACCCTGTGACACATGAGGAAGTTGGTCATCTTCAGCTGCTCCTGCTTTGTTGGCTGACACAAAGTGATCTGAGAGTCTCAGTTTCAGTTGCAGAGAATGATCACATCAGAGAAGATGATTTGCCCGCTACACATCAGCCTTTCTCGGCAATTATCTGGTTGCATAGAGGAACCGTATGATTCCAGTACCTATATAATGCACATTTTCAGAGACATTGTTGCTTACGGCCACACCACCCTGAATAAGCCAGACCTCGTCTGATCTCGGACACCAAGAAGGTTGTACCTGGTTAGTACTTGGATGGGAGACAGCTTGGGAATACCAGGTGCTGTAAGCTTTTTCTCTTCTCTCTACCACCTGCATGTCTTTTGTTGCAACGTCTGATCACCCTGTGACACGTGAAGAAGTTGGTCATCTTCAGCTGCTGCTGCTTTGTTGATAGACACAAGGTGATCTGAGAGTCTCAGTTTCAGCTGAAGAGAATAATCACATCAAGGAGGAAGATGAACCCACTACAAGTCAGCCTTTTTCGGCAATTATCTGGTTACACAGAGGAAGTGTATGATTCCAGTACCTATATAATGCACATTTGTCACCGATATAGTTGCTTACGGCCACACCACCCTGAATAAGCCCGACCTCGTCTGATCTCAGAAGCCAAGCAGGGTTGCGCCTGGTTAGTGCTTGAATAGTAGACCGCTTGGGAATACCAGGTGCCTTAAGCTTTTTATCTTCTCTCTACCACCTGCATGTCTTTTGTTGCAACGTCTGATCACCCTGTGACACATGAGGAAGTTGGTCATCTTCAGCTTCTGCTGCTTTGTTGGCAGACACGAAGTGATCTGAGAGTCTCAGTTTCAGCTGAAGAGAATGATCACATCAGAGAAGATGATATGCCCGCTACACATCAGCCTTTCTCGGCAATTATCTGGTTGCATAGAGGAACCGTATGATTCCAGTACCTATATAATGCACATTTGTCAGAGACATTGTTGCTTACGGCCACACCACCCTGAACATGCCCGACCTCGTCTGATCTCGGAAGCCAAGCAGGGTTGAGCCTGCTTAGTACTTGGATGGGAGACTGCTTGGGAATACCAGGTGCTGTAAGCTTCTTCTCTTCTCTCTACCACCTGCATGTCTTTTCTTGCAACGTCTGATCATCCTGTGACACATGAGGAAGTTGGTCATCTTCAGCAGCTGCTGCTTCTTTGTTGGCAGACACGAAGTGATCTGAGAGTCTCAGTTTCAGCTGCAGAGAATAATCACATCAGGGAAGAAGATGTGCCCACTACAAGTCAGCCTTTCTCTGCAATTATCTGGTTACATAGAAGAAGTGTATGATTCCAGTACCTATATAATGCACATTTGTCACAGCTATTGTTGCTTACGGCCGCACCACCCTGAATATGCCCGACCTCATCTGATCTTGGAAGCCAAGGAGGGTTGGGCGTGGTTAGTACTTGGATGGAAGACCTCTTGGGAATACCAGGTGCTGTAAGCTTTTTCTCTTCTCTCTACCACCTGCATGTCTTTTGTTGCAACGTCTGATCACCCTGTGACACATGAGGAAGTTGGTCATCTTCAGCT